>NC_083484.1:9549077-9759077 GCF_030014155.1 Tachysurus vachellii | reverse complement strand
ACCAACATGACAACAGCTGTTTTAAGGTTCTGGTTTTGGGTTCTTTTAAAGGAGTAGCTCGACATAAAATGAAACTTTGGCCATTTATACCTACTGAAAATGCAGTAGACCAACAAGGCTGCAGTAGACCCACAAGGTTTGAAGCACTGATGTGGAGTCAGAACTATGGCAAAGCTTCAGAAGCCAGACAGATACGTTGTGTCCACCTGTGGGATACTCAAAAACTTTCCGAATCAAGTAAGAAAACTGATTGTATGAGGTCTGTACTTGGGTGTCTCAAATGGCTGCTGCCCAATCCAGGTCCCTTCCAGTAAGTAGCAAAGCTCTCTCTGTGGAATGTCGTGGTAAGCATCAGGCTGATGAGTGAAACAAATCTCACATTGTTGGAGGAAGCCCTTGCAGCGATTGGCAGCTTCATTGAACTTATCAGATAGGGCTATGCGGGCTGGTTCTGTCCTTGGAGCAGGGGGGGATTGCAAATGGCAGTTGAATGTTTGTAGTACGGAGCGCTGTGAGGGCTTCTTCTTGGTGGGCCACAATGGCCTGAAGTTGCTCCACATCTTACAAATATACAGTATTAGAATAACATTAAATCAGGGCTCTGTTTCTCACTGCTATTTTAGTTTATCAGTTGATTTTTTTTGCTATATTTAAAGTTATTGGACTCATTCTGACAGAATTGGATCATTTTGACAGATTAAGCATTAAAAACCTACTGTATTGTGTATTAGGCATAGAAAAATCTTATGTAGCTTAAGGTAAACCATGTAATGGAACATATAATTCTACTTCAATGCTACTACAAGACAAATGGTTGCATTCGGAATATTGACTTTGTTTAGTTTAGTGCTGCTTATTGATCTTTATAGAAGTTTTTTCATGTAGAAACATTTTATTTTTTTACGTTTGTTTAACAGACTTTTCACTGTACTGTACACAACAACCGGTATACATGTACCCTAACCACCCAAATCATTTGTTTATTCCAAAGACATTAGGGTTTGATACCAAATGATTGTCATCAACTGTTATTATTTTCTTTGGCCAACCTGTTCAGTGTCTGTTTTACAGTACACCACTAGTTTATTTATTCTTCAGAACATTCCAAATTATGATACTGGTTATGCCTAATGTTTGTGCAATGCCTCTGGTAGATTTTCCCTCATTGTTCATCTTTAAAATTACTTGCTTTTCTCCCATAGATGGCTCCCTTTGATCTTTATGTTGGCTTATGCTTTATTGACAGGTGAATCTGAAAGTTATATCCAAGAGTAGATTTTAAGAGCTATTTATTTTTAAACTAACCAAACAGGACACAACTTGTTAACAAGAAACACCTGACAGTCAATTTTCCAACATTTTTTTGTACAGAGTTTAGACAATGACATTGAAACACTGAACAATATAGTGTTGGGATTTCTTGCCTATATTATGCATAGACTAGTGGCTAATATTTACTGATTTCACATTCAATAAATAAGAGCAGGGTGTGAAAGTTGAACTAAAAGAGAAATAGTTGTGTTTATAAAAACAGGGTGTATTCAGTCATAAAATTCAGACCCAAACACAAGGATAACTAAAAACATGATTTATTAATTGTAACATAACACAAAAAAAATATTAAACACTTGGAAAAAGAAAAGAAAACCGAAACTCAAAAGAACCAAGACAGAACAACCTAACAGAGCACACAGAGACAAGGATTACCGGGATAAAAAGCGAGACAATTAGACACATGAGGAACAGGTGTACTGGGGCAGGAAGGAATTAGACAAGGGCGAGGCAGACACATGAACACAAAACCTTAACAAAAACATATGGTACATAAGACAACTGCCTGAACAGACCCTAATGTTCCAACAGATTAAAAAGTCTGAGAGTGATCCTGACATATATAGGAATCCACACTACATAATGGGTGACATGTTAGGAGGAATACAATACAATTTTGGTATAGGGTTAGTGCCAAAAATATCCACACTAATTTAAATACTACCAATTTAGTTTGGTATAAAGATTGGTTATGGTACTATAACCATCTCATTAGGAAATTAAGCTCTGTGGTGGCTTCCCTCACATCTGTGTTTAAAGGGATCCAATGGAATTTCAGCTCCAATTCTTCTACACAAAGTCTTCATGTGCCCATTCAAAGTGTAGGTGGATGTTTCAGACATAGCATTTGTGAGCCATTCTATAGGAATGACAAGGTAATCCTTATAATCTGTAATCTGTATGTACTCATGTGCCTTCTTATCACATAAATTAGAGTCCTACATATGGGCTCATTCAGTAGTAGCCAGTTGAGACTCAGTAGTTATTGCACAATCCAGTTTTTTTTAAGACAAACAAACCCTGAGCTCATTAAGACATTCATACACATGGCTAACTTCATTTAACCATATACCTGATTACCATTGTTAATTTGCAACCCTCACACACAGAGAATCCTGCCATTGATGGCAAAACATTAGCCAGCACTGAGTCAGCACTGCAATTCCACTCCAACACACAATCAATTCCACACATTTGATTGGTCCATATTAGTCTTCTGAGCGCATTTGTCCTTCATTTGCTCCTCATCCCAGAGTATATACCTTTTTCATTTTCAGTTGTTCTTAGCATGGTATTGTGACTTTAATATTTGTAATTCTGAACTTTTTTCATTGACTTTACAGTTACAACCCTATTTATTTACTTATAAAAGGATTATAAAAGCAACTTGAGAGGGGTTAGTGATACAATAGAAGCGAGAGGGGTAAATTCAAGTGTTTGTATTTAAAGATTCTGGCCCCAATACTTCTTTTCAAGCAAAATCTGACAATTTAAGAGGCTTGAACTACACATTAGTAATTGGAATAATCCAAATGGGGAACCCATAAAACTGACATAAGCAGGTGCTTAATACATTTAGAGTAATTGTCCCTCCAAGTACTGGAAGTTAAAAACATTGTCATTTTTTAAGCAAAAACACAGACATTGTAATCATTATTTTCTTAAGTACTAGAATGTCCCTCAAAGAGATACTAAGAGATGCCTATTCTAAAGTTATTACTTATGACTTATGTGTTTTAAGGTACAAGTTTGCCATTACTATATTTGTTGTGTAAACAGGAACTGGCATCATACGAATCCAAATTTCACTGCTATATATACACTCTGTGGCTTAGTCGCCCGTCATTACCAAGCCTTATTTTGTTATTCTGACACTCTTCTTTCTTCTAGTTTTGTCACTTCTATGCTGTTTGCTGATCACCTGACCATTGGTCTGGTTTTTGTTACTGTGATTGTCTTACATTTTCTATTTGTCTGCAAGCTTTTTAAATAAAGCTACTTGTTTGCTACATCTGTCCATGCTCCCTGGCAATAACTGTTATATTAAGTAAGAGTATTGTTCTTTATTTGTGCTTATTATTATATTACATTTACTTTTGTAGATTGTTGTTATCCATTTGTTTTTTATTTAACCTTTGTCTGGAAACATAAAACAACTCTAAGGAAATAAATGACCTAAATACTAAAGTGTGGATGCTTTGGTGCACTATTTAGTAGATATAAATTTAGTAGAGGTAAATAATTGGGAATAGATGTTGATGTGATGAGAAATTAATAAGTAGTTTAATGATGTCATAAGTATTTCTCCAAAAGAAATCTACTATGGAAGTAATTAATAGTTATTAGTGAACTACTCTAATAATTTTCCCTTATCCAGAATGACAGATTTTATTTCAATTTATACAACTGTGGGGTTAAGGGCCTTGCTTAATGGGCCCAGTATTGGCAGCTTGGGACCTGGGATTTGAACTCTTTTCGACTCTACTGTCTCTACCTTAAGCACTGAGCTATCACATCCCTGAATAATTTACCAGTAAAGTGTACCTTGGTCTTAATGGTTGATGAAGGAAAATTCATTTTAAATATGCATACGTATGTTACTGTAAGTGTGTAAAGTGTTACTGAAAGCACAGTGCTGAAAGAGAGAGAGAGAGAGAGAGAGAGAGAGAGAGAGATTTTTCCATCAGTGGAGCTACAGTATCTGTGTCACTGTGTGGGCTAATGACTATACCACATAAGTTACATAGCCACACGTTATGCAAGTAAATACATGAAATAGGCCTTATTTACGATCATTTATTTAAGGTGGGTCATATTATGCTAATCTATTTAAGGACAGAACTGGAAAAACAGGTCAGTATGACTGCAGAAATTATTTAGAGCTTGTGGTTTCAGTGAGCAACAGGTTAGGAAAAGCAAATTGAGTATATTCAGATAGTCAGCTGACCTCATTTTTTTTCTTTTGGGCACATAACATTGCTGAACCTAGACCTGACCAAATGAAGCAACCCTAGAACTTGGTTGGAACAGGGTAAATCTGGACTCATTACACCACATGACCTTTTTCCATAGAGTCCAATCTTTATGCACCCTTTCAAAATGAAGCCTTTTTTTTCAATTAGCCTTTCTGGTTTTTTTAAGGCTACACAGCTGTTTAGTCCCAATCCCCCAAGTTCTCTTCACATTGTACATGTGGAAATGTTCTTGCTTTCACTATTAAACATAACCATTAGTTCTGCTGTTTTATTTTTACATTTTGATTTCACCAAACATTTAAGTGATCTCCTAGCATGATCATTCGAGATTTTTTCTGACAATTCATCTTCAAAATGATGGTTTCCCACGATCCTTCCAGTAACATCGTTTCCATGACCACAGGATATGTCTTCTGACATGACTGTTAAGAAATGTTACTCACGGCATCAGATAGGTTTATACAACCAGATGAAATATATTAACCACTTCAGACAATACCTATATGTTTATTTAAATCCAGGTGTGACTTTTTTGGCTAGGCAGTGTATTTTGTTATTAATGTAACATCTGTGGCCCCGTTCCAAACTGGCATTAACATGCATCCTGAGTAGTTAGCTCACAAGTTGTCAGCAATGTGTGTGAATAGACACAGTGACTTTTAAAAAAAATCCTTACCTTAATTTGAGAACTCATCTCACATTCTTAATAAAATTCTTACATTTTGACTTTTAAGGGGCTATAAAATGGGCTTTGCATGCTATGTCTTTTACACAACTTCCCATGCTGTAGAAGAATTATGCTTGTTGATATTACCAATAAAAAAACATGGATCCAAATGGACACATTCAACACTTATAAAACCAGAGTTGGTGAATAATTTATAATCAGTGATAGTTACAGTGCCTTGATACAGCACAAGCAGTGGCAGCATGACTTAGCTAAGGCTTGAATCCTGATTTCTTTCATGGTAACCCACAGCCTTAACCAATGATCCACCATTTCTGAGCCATTCAGTCAAGAACCATTTAAGCCGACTTTATTGTCATTATGTATCCTCATCTCCTTATTTTAACTACGGATACCTGAAAACTGTTTTACAATATCTGTTTCATGTTGGACCAGAGGAGCAAAAAACACCAGGCTTTCTTTACATACAAAAAAAAGACTTGTAAAGCCACCTAACCTAGGCTTACAGTATGCTTAACTGCAGTTCCACAAATGTCTAGTTACAATATAGACTATGCCTGCTAAGTGAGTGTGTTTATATAGGAAGCAGTCTAATAAAATATACCCTTTTTAGTTTAGAATTTAGAAATTAACACTTTGAAATAAGTCACAATCAGACTCCATCAAACTCTCTAACACACACTATCAAACCTCCTTCATACACCAAAGCTCTTTCATACATAGTCGCACTTTCTTACAAAAACTACCAAACTCTTTCACACATGCGTATTCTTTCACACACACCATCAAATCTCTAACTTGTGATTGTGTGAGATGATATTACTATTGTGTGGGAGACATATTTTGTGTGTGTATGATACAGATTTAAATGTGTGTAAAAGCCTCTTATTGTTTGAGACAGTTTTTGTCTGTAGGAAGTGTGAAAGAGAATCCATAGTTTCTGATTGGCTTAGAGTTAAGGATGCAATTTTTCCATTTACTGGAACCATTTGCTAGCTTCAGTCTAGGTGTGTACATCAGAATCCTGCAGAAATGTCCCACAAGCACAAGGTTTTTACTTTAAGGTACTGCTTTAAAAGAACTTTTGATGGGAGGTTTCCACTTTTCATAATATTATCTACATGGGCTTTATATGAGATTGGATTCAATAATCACTCCAAGGGTTTTTACAGTTGGACCTAGTGTAACTGAAATGCCATCCAATGTTATGTCATCAGAAAGTGAAAAAAAAAACGTCATCAGAAAACTTTTCCATCACAACTCTTAAGTTGATTCAGAATATGAATATTGTGAATATTAGATTAAATTAAACTGCAGGGGATGAGGGAAAAGCCCTTGTTTGAATGCTGGGGATTAGGCATGGAACTCTGACTCTTATGCTACTTCTGGAAACCAGAATGGAAAAACTGTGGCTTGAACAGAGGTGGTAAATGTCCCAAATATCTATTCACCAGTTTAATTTAATCTTCAGGCATTTCCTCCTCTACGTGTCTCTTTTCTCCTCCCTTCTCTGTGTAAAAATGGAATGGGAGTGTGGGATGGGACATGGAAATCAAATCAGCACAAAACACTTCATCCTGGAACAGGGGTATCCGGTCTGACATGAACTTATGTGGCAAGAATGATAGAGGAAGTCTGGGAAGCAGAGCAAGGGTTTTTGTTGGTGGAGAGTGTGTATGTGTGTTTGGGGTATCATTATGGCTTTTAGTCAAACAACAAATTTGGCATTTTTGTAAAGGGCATAAAAAGGCATTCATCCCATTTTCCTGTTGCTGTAATACAGTTCAACTATATTTTTGCACATATACAAATTTTAATTCAATTGTAATTTAATTTAAGATCAAATTAAACTCTTAGTATGTAGTCTCTCGACATATCCAGTTATCCAGTAATAAATATGCTTTTACCAAGAATGTGTTTTTAGATGGTCATCAATATCAGGGACTGCTGATATATAAAATACTCTGGAAATGCAAAAAAATTCATAATTTAATACTGAATGTGCAAAAGTTGTATATCATGCTCTTCTGTCTGAAAATTTGACTTCTTAAGATACTGTATTCCCATGTCTCTTTGGGCAGTGGAGTATGACTGGGAGTTGTCTCCGGAAGACAGAAGACACCATAAGGTATTCAACTTCAATCTCTCTCAGATCCCAGAGGGAGAGACAGTTGCAGCCGCAGAGTTCAGGATCTACAAGGAATGTGTGGGCAATGCTTTTCACAATGAAACCATCCAACTGAGTGTTTTTGAGGTGGTTGGCAAGCATCTCGACAGGTGAGGATAGCTGGTTAATTGGTTACAAATTTTAAAATCTCACTTTGTGCAATTTCAAAGAGTGTATGAATAAGTGTATTATTAGTGATTACTAGCTAAATGTTTCTGTTTGTTTTCCCTTGTGCAAAAATCTATATACATTATCTTTATTATTAGGGCCAAATAGAAATAAAAATTGTCTTTTGGATGAAGTGCTTGCTTGTAAATGGCTTAATAAGAAGGTAAGCATGTTTTGTACATGAATAAGAGTTCATAAATAAGACTGTTGATGCATTTGTTGATGCATTTGTTACACTGACAGTAAATAATGTAAATGTAAATAATGTCTTTTGTAGTCAAGTGGAATTGTGCAACCAAAAGGTCCCATGGAACTAATAAGTCAGCTTAATTTCTGAGTTCATTATAGACTTAACACATTCCTTCCTGCCAAAGTTTTCAAATGTTCATTGATAAAGAACCAAGCACAAAGCTGACTGATACAGTCGCAGTTTAAAGTTTAAAGACTTTTAAAGTGATATGCATGCGAGCAAATATATTAACAAGCAATTAAAAAAGCTTATTAAAATACAGTAGTATATACATTTTACATTTATATCTTGCATTTTAGGGCTGTTATTAATTTCAGAATACTTGTTTATACTGAGAATACTCAGACTTGTTTGTGACCAAATGTACATATTTAGAATTTATTATGGATTAGAATAAAATAGAAACACATTCAAGTTTTGTACCTTGTAGTTTGTATAGTCTAAACCATGACCACTGTTCATGACTGAAAATAGGATGATGCCCCAAAAAAGAACCAAGCTAAACATGCCAGACTCTGACACTGTGGAAGAGAGGAGGCAAAAGTTTCATGAATCACAACAGCATGATTGGATGTTGTGTCCATTGTCAAAAAACAATCATTTCATTCGTGATATTGAAAGGAATGAATTCGAACATTTCTGGCAATTTATGATATTTCTCAGACTATGACTTGAATGAACCATCAACTTATCAAGTTACACTTTTTATTGTTATTTATTGTTTTTTAAAAAGGCTTTTCAGACAGACTCTTGAAGGCAGGTTATAAGGCTGGTTAATAAATCTCAAAGTAAACATGATCTCCTTGAAATGCTGAGGGGGAGAGTGACTGAGTGATTTGACTTGACTCCAATAGATTCCTTGGCTTGACTCCACTCTTCACTTGACATCCAAGTACATTGGTGTCATAGAGTTTTAACCCTTTCTGGCTAAATGTTTCCTCTAGTCAAACATGGTCTAGCATGTGGTATAAACTGAATTCTGTGCCTGTGACATAAATTTCTAAATTTGTGCTTTCCAAACATTTCACAAAGTATTTCACAACTTTTTGCCATGGATTTTGTAACATGGAGGTAATAATGCTATACTCAGAAAACAGAACACACAGAAAACAAATACAAACCTTAACCATTGTTACATCTATGATGAAAAGCATAATAATGAACATGCATTTTGGCATGATACATTTAAGTCATGATATTAAAAAGCTTTCTAAACCATGCTGCATTTGTGACAATTTTTGTTAAGAAGAAATATTGTGACGTGTATGCATGGTGGTGAGAAGAAAAACAAAGCTCCTCTTGCATAAGGAGCCAGTGTTAACTCTTTCTTGAGGATTCCTTTCCTTTTAGTACTATCCTTTGGGCCATATATCTGGTATTTTCCAATGACTTAGATCAGTAGGTTGACAAAGAGTGTTTTTTCTAGATGAGCGGTCAGGGTTGTCTTAAAACCTATTTTTAACAAGACAATTTTAATTGCACAGGCAAAGATGATCAGCAGATAAAACTAGCTGCTCGTAAACTACAGATGAGGGTCATTGTTTATGGCTTTTGTACATAAATTTACACACACCCAGGAGCAAGAGTTGGATATGAATGTTTTACTAAAATTATGACATATTCAGGAATACCAAACCTCTGTTTTAATGCCCCAAAAAAAGATGTTGAAGATGTCTTGATAAATGAGACCCAATGTCAGTCACATGACAGCTCTCACATTTACTTTTATGAAAGGTTTATCATTTATTTTAAGGAATATATTTATGTGTAGCTTGGTGTGGATTTGCTGGTGATAGTAATATGTGCGAGCCTTGTCTGTGAGCAAACGGTGATCATAAGTGATTAAAGTTGTGTAGTGCAAAATGGTCAGGTTTTTGAGATTTTGAATGTCATGTAGTGGGCAATTACTTGTCCTTTAAAGATTAATCCAGTTCCATAGTTTGTCACTGTTACTGTCAACATTACGTTTTAACAGCATAATATAACTCAAGGATAAGTGATTGGATTATTATATATTTTTGTTGATATGCATGTCTTTTTGTAATCTTCTTTAGGTGATATTTATCAAGTCAGAAAAATTATCCCTGCAACCCTTTCTTTCACCAGATACTTAATTTTAATTTCATCATTCTATTTTATTTCTAGATTATCTTGAAAGCTGAATATAAGGTGTCTTCGACCAAATGGCTAATGGTTAAATAATTTTGGTCAAAATTTTAAATAAAATTTTAAACAAAATCCATATATGTAAATAATACAATGCAGGTAATGGGAATCAGATAAAAATATGTTTCAATATTCAATAAAAAGGCTAATTGTGATTCACAGTGGGGGCACGGTGGCTTAGTGGTTAGCACGTTCACCTCACACCTCCAGGGTCGGGGTTCAGTTCCCGCCTCCGCCTTGTGTGTGTGGAGTTTGCATGTTCTCCCCGTGCCTCGGGGGTTTCCTCCGGGTACTCCGGTTTCCTCCCCCGGTCCAAAGACATGCATGGTAGGTTGATTGGCATCTCTGGAAAATTGTCCCTAGTGTGTGATTGCGTGAGTGAATGAGTCTGTGTGTGTACCCTGCGATGGGTTGGCACTCCGTCCAGGGTGTATCCTGCCTTGATGCCCGATGACGCCTGAGATAGGCACAGGCGCCCCGTGACCCGAGGTAGTTCGGATAAGCGGTAGAAGATGAATGAATGAATGAATGAATGTGATTCACAGTCATTTTACTTTACTTGTTTTCTGTGTGTGGATTTTGTTAGACCAGTTTTTTGCTTCAGCAATGTAGATGGTGCACAGTAAAATCACAAAAAATATATAAATTATCATCAAATGGGGATGACCAGATATCCGTAGCTGAGATCTTCTTGAGCATGACTCATTAGTGCCAATAGTGGTACGTCATGATAGCGGCCTACCCCAAGCATGTTTATAATCTGTGATGACGACCTCTGTAATCTAGTGATCTGTTTTCACAGGGGAAAACCACATGCACCGTGACACATAAATAACTAGCTCCATGAATGAATAACAGCCAGAGGTGGGTAGAGTAGCCAAAAATTGTACTCAAGTAAAAGTACTGTTACTTCAGAATAATATGACTCAAGTAAAAGTAAAAAGTAGACATCCAAATAATTACTTGAATAAGAGTAAAAAACTTGGTGAAAAAACTACTCAAGTACTGAGTAACTGTTGAGTAACGTCTGATTTATTTTTTAACATGACAACAATCAGCCAGACAAAAATACAAAATAATCTTTAGGCAAATTATGGCTCATCCAATCAATAAAATAAATTACATTTAATAGATTAATAGCTTAAATTAAAATAATTCAGGTAAATTCAAGTACTTAATAAATAAAATAATAATAAATAAAAAATAAATATGCACAAGTAACACAAATTTCCAAACCTTTATACTTTTTACCAGGCAGAACTAGAACGAGGCAGCCCATAAATTCTCATAAACTGTGTGTGTGTGTGTGTCTCCAGTGACAGAACAACAGAAGGAAACACACACACACACACACACACACACATTTCATTTCTTTTGTGTTGTGATTGTTGCACATTTGATGCCTTGATGAAAGGGCAATAATAATGAAATACATCTCTACTCCTTTAATTAATTTCAGGAAGCCTCTAGTACTTTCCTTAGTTTCAGGTAAGCTAAAGCTTCTGGTTGCAAAGCTGTTTTTGTTTCTCAAAATATCTTCCTTCATGTTCATCAGAACAAAGAAATTTATACAGGTTTGTAACAACATGAGAGTGAGTAAATGATGACAGAATTTTCATTTTGAGTGAACTATCCCTTTAAATATGTGTTCGGCGCTGCAAGAAACGACACGTCTGATGTCATCTGTTTGTCGGCTCTTGCGGCGCTGAGTAAAGTTGAGCACATAAAAAAACTCGAAACAGCTGAACTGGACAAAACAGCTGTGTTGCTAACTAACGCGTCCCGCCGCTGAGACTGAGTATAGTAACGTGACGAGACTGTACAACTACGTTTGTACCGCGTTTGTACACAGTCACGTGGTAGAGCCTTAGCGGAAGTTTCTCTATCTGTCAAAATAAAACATTAAAATTGATGCGTAGAATACCAAAGCGGTAAAAAGAAAAGTAACGAGCTCATTGTAGCCTAATGTAGCGGAGTAAGAGTACAGTTTCTTCTTCTCAAATCTACTCAAGTAAAAGTAAAAAGTATAGTGATTTAAAACTACTCCTAGAAGTATAATTTTTTCAAAAACTTACTCAAGTAAATGTAACGGAGTAAATGTAACGGAGTAAACCACCTCTGATAACAGCCATGTGGTTCTGTACTGTAAGGCATACTCTGAGCATAGCATGAGCATAGATATTATTATTACACATAGGCATAAGTGTAATTAGTATAGGACTCTAATTCCTGTCATATTCCATATATTCCAGACATATGAATACCCCAGAAGGTAAAGTCCCCACAGTTGAGAAAATACATCAGATGATAAAAAGTTCTTATGTAAAGTAACTGAAAACATGAAGCTTATCTCTCTAATATAATGGACAATCACTTGAAAGCTGACATACTTTTGTGCTTAAGTAATCACACAGATCCTTCTATTGTGTTATTATATATGGAGAGCAAGTAGAACTGAAACAAATGACACTGAAATTGTGCAGATATATCTAGTCGAGGTTCCAGCATTTGTTTAACAAACAAACAAATAAATGAATCATTTAAACAACTAGTGCTTGAATCACTAATCACTCTCAGCTGCAGTTCAGTTGATAGATTGTACAAATACATTTGTTTTCTCTGTAGAGATGCAGACCTTTTTCTTTTGGAGTCCCGCCAGCTGTGGGCAGTGGATGAAGGCTGGCTGGAGTTTGACATCACAGCTACTAGTAACCTCTGGGTAATGAATCCACATCATAATCTGGGTCTGCAGATCAGTGTGGAAACTACCAATGGTAAAAGATATTATCTCTACAAAGTCTAAATCATTAAAATTGTTTGTACCTAGAATTATCAGCATGTTAAAGTAAAGGGCTAGAAATAAGAGTTTAGATTTTACTTCTCAGATAATCACCAATACCAATCACTTCATTTTCATTTTTCTGGACCTAAAGGATTTAACCTAAATGATCAAATAATTATTTTGTTTTTATAAATAAGGTTATTCAATAATTAAGGACTTTAAAATGCGGACTTCTTATGCGTAATAAAAATATGTACAAGTACTATGTTGTTTAATATTATAGTGTGTCATGATCCACTAGACATGAAGTGTAAAATCTGACCCAGCTTGGTCAATGTTTCAGTAACAATTGAACAAAAGGATTTGTGTGTAAATTAAATGGTATGGGATTGAGTATGGAGGGTCAAATGTAAAATATTGAATGCTTGTTTTCCTCTTATTTTTTTTTAACATTTGATGCCATTCAGATAAATTTATGTAACAATTTTTGCCAGACAACAGTGATAAGTTTCAATGTAAAAAGAAAATGTTAATGTAAAATATTTTGCTCATGTGCTAATTGAGTCCGCCCACTTGGATAGTGTATCATCTGAAAAAAATGGAAAGGTTACAAGGAAAGGTTACAAGGTTTACATCATACTGTGTGAGTTGTACCTTCTTTGTCAAAATGCATGATTAGGCATATATGCTTTAAAGCATGGATGAACATGTCTATTTATTTAAATCAGTAAGTTCTGTAATACACAATAGATAGCAAAGTGGTAAAGCTTTTCAAATTTTTGGTTTGATCCTGTGCTTGCTTGACTGACTGGAGTTTTGTTATATTGTCCCATAATATCCTCCTTTGAAGTCAATCTATCCATCCATTCATCCATCTTTTATGGGTGGGGTTAGAGGGGGCCAAGTGCATAGGTGCTGATGTTATTTGTAAGGTCTCAGAATGCTTGCTTTGGATTTGGTGTTGGAAAATTTTGGTGTTAAAAAGTGAAAATAGTTGTGCTACCAGTTGTGCTATCACTGTCTCTTGCAGCACTGGTTGGTGAAAGTAAACAATATTGTCACTCAGAACAGGCGAGGACCAAAATGCAAGACACCGAACAGAATTTAAAGTAAAAGTCTTTAATGGGAATGGGCTTGGCACAGGGAAGGCAGAAACATTGAGCAAATGAGCCAGGCTTGGATGGGTTTAAGTCTGGAGACATGGAAGGGAGCCACAAGCCACCTTGGAGTTTGGGAAGGGGCCAACAGCCCAAGTCACAAGCTTTGTGTAGGTCAGCTTGAGAGGAAGGTCTATACACAACACATTGTCCAACATGATATGAGGGAGCAGGACTGCCCAAATTCTATTTGCCCAAAGAGCGTAATTCTGAGCAGACGTGATAGGAGTCTTCCTACAAACCCGCTAGAAAAGTCTGATGAACACCAGGGCAGGGGGAACGAGTCCTTCAGTTTCTGGGTTGAGAACAGAGGTAGTGGATAGCCATAGGCTGCATCGAATGGAGATATCCTTGTAGCCGACAATGGTAGGGAGTACTCCACCCAGGAAGGGGGCTCTTCGGAGAGAATTGACAGAGCGTGAGAAAACTGCAAAGATGATGTGTTTATGGAGAGCTTAAATAGGACCAGGTAGTATAAAATGGCTGCCTCCCAGGAAGTGCCTAGCCAAGATGGTTGCCAAACTGGAAGTGTATGTCACAGACCAAGAAGTGAGGGACAGTGTGCTGACAAATGCTCATTCTGCATTAAAGTATTGTAAAGCATATCCACATTGTATACTTCTGCCTTTAAATTTCCCTTTTTCCATATTTTTCCAAATTTTCCTTATGCCATATTTGTTGGTGGTTTGATTGGTTTGATTTAAATCTGTTTATTTGTATTAAAACAAGGGCACAGATTGTTTTTAAATCAGCCCAAAAAATGGAATAAAATTCACAACTGAACTTGATATTCACAACTTGCACAACTGGCACAGTATGATGTAAACCTGACATTGTTACCAGCACAGTGTTCTCTCAGGACACACCCTCCAAGAAGGTGGAGTCAGTTAACATATGAACAAAACATTTAATATTTACACGTACAGTTAATATTCACATTTATGAATGTGTGTGTATATATGTGTATATATATATATATATATATATATACACATATATATATATATATATATATATATAAATATATGTGTGTGTGTGTGTGTGTGTGTGTGTGTGTGTGTGTGTGTGTGTGTGTGTGTGTGTGTGTGTGTATGTGTGTATATATATATATATATATATATATATATATATATATATATATATATATATATATATATAAATGCTATCAATGTGTAGACTTTTAGCTTTAATTCAAGCGGTCAAAAATGTTGCCATTTTTCATGGCCAGATGTGACCTGTTTTATAATTTTATGACAAATTAAAGAGATAAAAGGTTTGGAGACAGTATGGAATTGTATTGCTGCCAATGTTCCTGGTAACTGGTGATTATAGCATGTATGAAGAGATTTTTTCTGCTCAGATTCTATTTAAATGATGCCAAACTGATAGGATGGTTCATTAACCATCCACATGGTTAGGGTTAGGGTTGCACATTCATTCATTCATTCATTTTCTACCACTTATCCGAACTATCTCGGGACACCGGGAGCCTGTGCCTATCTCAGGCGTCATTGGGCATCAAGGCAGGATACACCCTGGACGGAGTGCCAACCCATCACAGGTCACACACACACACTCTCATTCACTCACGCACTCACACACAACGGACAAATTTCCAGAGATGCCAATCAACCTACCATGCATCTCTTTGGATCGGGGGAGGAAACCAGAGTACCCAGAGGAAACCTCCGAGGCACGGGGAGAACATGCAAACTCCACACACAAGGCGGAGGCGGGAATCGAACCCCCAACCCTGGAGGTGTGAGGCAAACGTGCTAACCACTAAGCCACCGTGCCCCCCAGGGTTGCACATATAAATATAAATATATATTTATATATATATCTCATTGACACCCTTCACAAGGAGGGTAACCACAAAGGAAGCCACAAACATTCAGTGCCAAATAAGCTTGGTTGTATCCAAGCATGTTAACAGAAAGTTGAGTGGAAGGAAAAAGTGTAGATGAAAAAGATGCACAACCAACCGAGAGAACCGCAGCCTTGAGAGGCTTGTCAAGCAAAATCGACACAAAGACGTGTCAAGGAATTTGGCTACAGTTGTCGTATTCCTCTTGTTAAGCTACTCCTGAACCACAGACAATGTCAGAGGCGTCTTAGCTGGGCTGAGAGGAAGAACTGGACTGTTGCCCAGTGGTCCAAAGTCCTCTTCTCAGATGAGAGCAAGTTTTGTATTTCATTTTGAAACCAAGGTCCTGGAATCTGGAGGAAGGGTGGAGAAGCTCATAGCCCAAGTTGCTTGAAGTCCAGTTTTAAGTTTGCACAGTCTGTGATGATTTGGGGCCCAATGTCATCTGCTGGTTTTGGTCCACTGTGTATTTTGAAAACCAAAGTCACTGCACCTGTTTACCAATAAATTTTAGAGCACTTCATGCTTCCTTCTGCTGACCAGCTTTTTAAAGATGCTGATTTCATTTTCCAGCAGGATTTGGTACCTGCCCACACTGCCAAAAGCACAAGATTAGCAAAAGTTGGCTAAATGACCATGGTGTTGGTATGCTTGATGGGCCAGCAAGCTCACCAGATGAGAAACAAGAGATCAGAAAATGCACATGAGCTGAAGGCCACTGTCAAAGAAACCTGGGCTTCCATACCACCTTATCAGTGCCACAGACTGATCACCTCTATGCCATGCCGAATTGAGGCAGTGATTAAAGCAAAAGGAGCCCCTGCCAAGTATTGAGTACATATACAGTAAATGAACATACTTTCCAGAAGGCCAACAATGTTTTTTTAATTGGTGTTATGAAGTATTTGCATTTTTTGAGATTTGGTGGGTTTTTGTTAATTAAAAGAACCAAAGACCTAAACTACTTCAGCATGTGTGTACTGAATTTATATAATACACAAGATTCACTATTTGAGATGAATTACTCACGACATTCTAATTTATTGAGATGCACCTGTATGTATATATTTCAATTATTGGATTATTTCATATTATATATTTAAAAAATGTTATTATATATTTTTTATCACTTCTCTGAGTACCCACAATATATATAAATTTATAATTTATAATGTGTATATACAACTGAACTGAGAATATATATGCATGTACTTCTGAACAAAATCTTAAGATCGGGGAAAACTTTCCAAATGTTTCACGTTGTAAGAGCTGCTTCAAAATTCAAAATGTCAAAAGAAGAAAAAGGAGCAAGAGACAAAAAACAGAGACTGGCAATTTATTGAAAACAGCATTTAAACTCAGACAGCCCAAAAATATGCACAACAGAAATAAAAGTGTCAAAAAATGACTCAGTAGAGAGTAGCCCCACCGTTCTTGTTGATAACTTCAATCAGGCGTTTCGGCATGCTTGATGAAACTGTTTCCAGGAGGCTGGTGGGAACTTTGCTAAATGTGGTGAAGATGCCTTTACAATCAGCATCCACAGTCTGGAACTGACGTCTGTTTTTGTAAACTTCCCTTACCATCCATATTCTCAAGGGGATTTAGGTCAGGGGAACACGCTGGATGGTCCAGAAGTGCAACCATATTGTCCTGGAAGAAGTCGTTCATCAGGCGGGCGTTGTGACTTGCAGCGTTGTTCTGTTGAAAGACCCAGTCTTTACCACTCAGACAAGGGCCCTCAGTCAAGAGGGATGCCTGCTGCAACACGTCCACTTAGCCAGCCGCTGTTTGACGCCCCTGCACAACCTGAAGCTCCATTTTCCCATTGAAGGAAAAAGCAAGATCATGATGGAGCCTCCTCCACTGTTCTGGGTAGAAAACATCTCCAGTGGGATCTCCTTGTCATGCCTCCTTGTCATACATTCCATGTATCGTTGGAAGTCATCAGGATCATCCAGGTTAAATTTTTTCTTGACCGAGAATTGGAATTTTCTTCCATCTATCACTGTCCCCATGTTTGGTGCTCCCTTGCAAATTCCAAACAGGCAAGTTTGTGGTGTGAGTGGAGATGTGGATTTTGAAGACATTTTTTGTTCTTTAAGCCCTTCTCTTGCAGATGCTGTCTTATGGTTATTGGGCTGCAGTCAGCATCAGTAATAGCCTTAATTCGGGTTCATTTCAATTCAATTCATCAGATCCTTGGGCTAAGTGCAGGTGAAATTTTTTGGGTCTACAACTTGATTTGAAGAAATTAAAAATGATTGTCTTACTGCAATCATTAAAAATGATTGTCTTACTACGTTCACCTCACACCTCCAGGGTTACATTCCGACAGGGTTCGATTCCCGCCTCCACCTTGTGTGTGTGCCTCGGGGGTTTCCTCCGGGTACTCCGGTTTCCTTCCTTCCGTCCAAAAACGTGCATGGTAGGTTGATTGGCATCTCTGGAAAATTGTTCGTAGTGTGATTGCGTGAGTGAATGAGTGTGTGTGTGCCCTGCGATGGGTTGGCACTCCGTCCAGGGTGTATCCTGCCTTGATGCCCAATGACGCCTGAGATGGCCCCCCGTGACCCGAGGTAGTTCGGATAAGCTGTAGGAGATGAATGAATGAATTAATGAATGTCTTACTGCGTCCAACCTCGGCAGCAATCCTGCCACATTCAAAAACAGAAAGGCTTTTTGCTTTTGCCATCAGGAGATCAGGACAGTGTGACTATCTGAAGGATAATGACATTGAAGCCATAATTCTGCACAGATTTTAACTTTTAAAGGCTATGGTCTTAAACTTTTGATCAGCTGATGAACAGACTTTAAACATTAAAAAAACATTGAGTTTAAATGCAGTTTTCAATAAATTGCCTACTCTCTATTTTTTTGTCTCTTGCTTTTGTTCTTCTTTTGCCATTTTGAAGAAATACTTACAACCTGGTTACGATCCATCAATGCGAACTGAATACTTGTAATATTTTCCCTGGTCTTAAGATTTTGTTCAGGAGTGTAGATATATGTGTGTGTGTGTGTGTGTGTGTGTGTGTGTGTGTGTATGCGCGTGTGAGAAATTTATTACATATTACAAAAATTTTAGCACTGGATCTTCTGCAGATTATTCAGCTTAACATGTAAAAAAAGATATTCACCCAAATTTTTTTCAGAGAAGGTTGTACTATAGATACTTGGTAATTACACCATATAACACAAAATTATCACAAAGGGAAGACTTGAAAACAGAGTGAACTATTTCCTGGGACTAGCAAAAATGTAGGAGTTTACTGTCATAAGGCCAAATCATTTGTGGAAGTAGAAACGTACGAAAAGTTTAAAAAAGTATTGAATTACTCTATTAATATTCAGATGAATATTATAAATTATTTATCTGTTTTCTCACACTTCAAAGTCCATTTACCTTCATCACAGACACAAATGTCACAGATTTTAAATTCCAACTGATAAATCAAGTTCGGCTGCAGTACAAACATAAACTTCTGTTCCCATCACATTAAACCCTGAAACGAAGTTAAACTAGAAGTTGAAATTCTAGATCTTAAACTTCTAGAACTTGCAATGGCCAATAATCAGGGTCTCTATATTATTATTAATTTGTACATTGTATTGTGGATGATGGACGCTGAAAAAAGAAAATTGCTGTATATTTACAACCATTCTGTAAAATAGACAACATGTGACTGTTTTAATACAATAAAATACTGTTAGAATGTACCTGGTAGTTTCTATACAGTAAAGGGTTACAGTGTACTTTTGGGCCTGTGAAAATGGAGGTACTATGTACAAAAATGGCTGTAAGGTTTAAAACGGACAATGCGACATTTTTGTAAAACACCTGAAAAATTACGCTGAAAGTCTACACAACACTCATCTTGTTTGCTTCATTTCAAATCTATTGTGATAGCATATAGAGTTACGATTGTCGTGCCACTCCCCAAATACTTACTCTCCTGAACTATAATATAACTATACATTTAGTATATTTAACATTTGCAGTAAAACTTAAAACTATTATTTGACGAGTTGTTATATAAATTTAATAAATCAGAATGGCCTCAAATATTTAAAAGTGTAAGAGAAAAGAGTATTCAACTTTTTACATTTGGCACCATATAACTGAGAAATGATTTAAGAGTCAGTGCTGGGGTCAGTGCTATGTCATGTTGCAGGGTGCCTTATTTTTATCTTATTTTTAATAAATAGATAAATGTTGAGGCTAGCATTTATGTTTTTAAATACAAAGCATAACTATTTAACTGTGATATGGCACATTTATTATGACAGATTATTATTACAGGACAGAGCATTAGCCCTAGAGAGGCAGGACTAATCAGTCAGGATGGACCTCTGGAGAAACAGCCCTTTATGGTGGCCTTTTTCAAGGTAAAAAAGTTCCAAATACGCACAACCCGCTCTATAGGAAAACCCAGACAGCAGAGCCGCAATCGTTCCAATTATCCACAGGAGGCACAAAAAGGCCCAGGATATACAGGTTGGTTTCACATTTCACTATTGCTTAGGCAATAAGCTTCACAGTTTAAGCAGTTTAGTCCTTCTTGGTTTATTAAATGTAAAATAACATTATAGTTGTGTCTTGGTGTGTTTGAACTAAAGAGAAATTGTCTGTACTGAATACATTTGAAGTACCATCAGAACGTCACAAAATTTTGAGGATAATGACAGTGAATGTGTGCACAATGTACTATTCATCAGACCATTCATTATATTTGCGGAAGTGCCTTTCCATCATTAAAAAAATTATACAATTCAATAAGTTTTAATCCATCTGTTTATCCATCTTTTCAACCCTGGGTCACGGATATGCAGGAGCCTATCCCAGGAGACTTGGGGCACAAAGCATGGGAGACAATTTAGAGATCATTAACCACAAGGATAACATTTAAACTACACAATAGGATTTAATATTGAGAATTATTAGTGTCATAGTCTGATATTTATTGCAAGTTCACACCTTTATAACATAGTTTAAAAACAGATTGAAAAGCTCCCATACCTTATGAATAAAACATAAACAATAAAATCATTTCCAATTTGTTGTACTTTTGTAATTATATTATGTTGTACTTTTATAATTTGTTCAAATTTGTCCCTGTATTAACACACACTATTGAATTAGGAACACATGTTTGAAATCAAATGAGACTCTAAGACGCTAATAATAAAAAGTTGAGAAAATTTTAGATTTGTATTCCAATATTATGTTATTTGTAATTGAGTGTGCATGTTTAAGTCCCTGGTTAAAGTTCCTTGCTAATCACTGGAAGTTTTTAGTTCAGCTCATGAATAAGGTCTATAATTCACAAGATTTGTAATCTTAATTTAGTTGCACCTTTCAGTACAGTAGTAGCAAAAGTTTTTGGCAGGTGTAATTAAAATGCTACATTATTAATTCATTAATTGTCTTCTTTTTTGCTGAGCATTTTTGTTTTGGTTGCATTGTTAGTAGATTGTGTTCAGGTTTTCCTAGCCTTGTCTTGAGCTATTTCTTGTTATTGTTTATCCTAGTGAGTTAAAATCCCAAGCTGCCATGATTAAGCAAAACCTTCAAACTCCAACTACTCAGTTGTTGCACATCTTAATTCTAAGTGATTTGAAAAAAGTATTGAGCAAATATATTGAATAATTTTACTGAATCATTTTATGAAGGGTCCCTTTTATTCCTTCTGAAAGCAAAATCGCCTGCAATATTTCACCTGCAAAAGACAAAAATATAGCTTGTTTTAATGTACGATGAAAGTAAATTCTTGAGTGGCATATGCTAATATAAACATCTATCTCTTTATAGACATTTTTTTAAGTTGATTGAATTTTTTAACCTTTGATTTCATTTCCATGATTTGGGGATCATTATGTTCGCACTCTCTTTTCTCTAGCAGATTATAATAGCAGTGATCAGAAGACAGCCTGCAAAAAACATGAACTATATGTTAGCTTCAGAGACCTGGGCTGGCAGGTAAGAATAGACACAAAGTTTAAACATTCTAATTGTCCATTAACCCTTCCCATTTTTTCTCTTTTCACTAGTTGGCTAACACAATGTAAAACTCTCATTTTCAACTTTTCTGGGAATACCTGAAAACCTGCACATGCATGTGCTTATCCAGTGAGTTTGAGTATTATTGAAACTACTGACCTAACAAATCTCAAGTTTACACAGAATAAACAAAAATATCCATGCACTGCATTTCGGCAGGCAAAAATGGACCAGACCAGGTTAGCTTTCTCCCACACACATCAATGAGCCCAGGGTCCCCATGCCCCTGTCGCCTGTTAATTGGTTAGCCATCCTTGGATCACTTGAATCTCAAGACCTGTAGTGTTGGAGATGCTCTGACCCAGACATCTAACATCTAGCATTGTCAAACTTACTCAGCTCAATTAACTGTTGACTTGGTTCCTAATATATTCTACACCATGACAGGTTGCCACTTTAACAAGATTTTTTGTAAGTGCAATGTTTTGGAATTTTTTAATGCCCCTGTACTGATCATTACCTATCAACAATTGAGATACCATGCATGCTTTGTAAGCTCTATTCAAAACATGGCTTCAGCAGTTGTATTCTTTGATGAAGATTCTTTATTTCTTTGATTTCTACAGAAATTATTTACTTGGGTTTAGTCAAGCCATTTTAACAGGGGTGTGTAGACTTTATATAAAGTATATCCTTTGTACAACTGATTGAAATCAGGGATGAGCAGGCAAATTCAGTAAATTCATTGAAATTTATTTTCAGCTATATATATATGAAAATCTAAAATAAACATTTCAGGATATTTCTGCTGTTTTTAATTGATGGAAAATGCTTCCATACTTTAATTAGTAAAGTTGTCCAATTCCTACTGCTGGGAACGATGCTGACATTGCAACACTTTTTCAAAAGATTCTGTCTGATTTGGTGAACTAGTTCAAAAGAACAACTACTTTACAAACTTAACAAACCTATTGTCCAAGATTCCACACTTTTTTCTGTTGAATACGTACATCATATGGTTATTTGAATTTTCAATGTGAACACACTACACAAACCAGTATTTGTACAACAAAATAGCAAAAATATGTGAATTTAAAAAATTTTTTTATTTTTTTTATTTTTTTTTTTAAATCAATTTCATGACAAATTCATTTATTCACTTTTGGTAACCTCTTTATCCTGGTCAGGCTCATGGTGGATCCATTGATGTAAAATGGGAATAAACTAAATAAAATGAATCATAATTTACCTGGACATTTGAAAAGACATGCTTACTTTATGTACTACTTTACTCCTTTATCTTGACAACTCAAAACAGCATATGATGTCTACTATGCCATCTATTTTTATGTTGTTGTTTTTATTAAAATATTGCTGCTAGATTATGGCAACTAAAGCAAACTTACTTTCATTATTTTCATCTGTTTCCAGGATTGGATAATTGCACCTGAAGGCTATGCAGCTAATTATTGTGATGGAGAATGCTCATTCCCATTAAATGCTCACATGAATGCTACAAATCATGCTATTGTACAGACACTGGTGAGGCATAACTTTCCACAAAGTAAATCTCCATCTTTCTCTTACAAAAAAATTCATTGTAAACATTATTACAGATTTTTATTTTATTTTATATTTATTATGCTGCTTAAGGGATAGAATGCAGACATGTACTTTCACTACATAACTAAAATAAAATAACTTCCCTACAGGTCCACCTGATGAACCCTGAGAACGTACCAAAGCCGTGCTGTGCTCCAACGAAGCTCCATGCCATCTCTGTGCTGTATTTTGATGACAACTCCAACGTCATCCTGAAAAAATACAAGAACATGGTGGTGCGTGCATGTGGCTGTCACTGATATTGAGGAGGTCATGCAAGATTGCCCCTGCCAAACAGCTTCACCTCAGAATGTGGGAGCATGTGTGTGTAAGAGAAAGTTGTTCAGAATACTTGGGGATCATTTTTGGGAATATTAAGGATTACATGAGGAATGTAATTTTTCTTCTATTTCCTGTCAGCCACAATCTGTTTTTATGTACTCCTGCCACCTCTGGAAAGTATGGACACTGAGCATCCTGTATACACTTTTATATATAATATATTTTATATTTATTCTGTATTTAACCAAAGTTTTATTTTACCAATTCATATTGTCGATAAGAGTGCACACACACACACACAAAAGCATCAGTTAACTTTAACATTAGGACTGTTTTTAGGCCTAAATAAAATGGCTCTTCTGTTCTCTCAAAAGCTACTTTACACCTTACTCAACAAAAGCTGACACCTGAGACTTCAACAAAATGTGTTTGTATGTGTCTGTGTCTTCTTCTTCTTCTTTCGGCTTTTCCCTTCAGGGGTCGCCACAGCGAATCATCTCTCTCCACCTAACCCTATCTTCTGCATCCTCAACACTTGCACCCACTAGCTTCATATCCTCATTAATTACATCCATATACCTCCTCTTTGGCCTTCCTCTTTGCCTCCTGCCTGGCAGCTCCATGTCCAACATTCTCCTACCAATATACTCACTCTCCCTCCTCTGAACATGTCCAAACCATCTTAATCTTGCCTCCCTAACTTTGTCCCCCAAACGTCCAACATGGGCTGTCCCTCTGATGTACTCGTTCCTAATCCTGTCCAATCTTGTCACACCCAAAGAGAACCTCAACATCTTCAGTTCGGCTACCTCAAGCTCTGACTCCTGTCTCTTCTTCAGTGACACTGTCTCTAAACCATACAGCACGGCCGGTCTCACCACTGTCCTGTACACCTTCCCCTTGATTCTTGCTGATAGTTTCCTATCACACAGAACTCCTGACACCTTTTTCCACCCACTCCAACCTGCCTGCACTCGCTTCTTTACTTCTTTCCCACTCTCTCCATTACTCTGGACTGTTGACCCCAAGTACTTAAACTCCTGTACCTTCTTCACCTCTTCACCCTGTAACCTTACTGTTCCACTTCCCTCCCTTTCATTCACACACATGTACTCAGTCTTACTACGACTGACTTTAATTCCTCTTTTCTCCAGCGCAAACCTCCACCTCTCCAGGTTTTCCTCCACTTGCTCCCTGCTCTCACTACAGATCACAATGTCATCTGCAAACATCATCGTCCAAGGAGACTCCTGTCTGACCTCCTCTGACAACTGGTCCATCACTATAGCAAACAGGAAGGGGCTCAGAGCCGATCCCTGATGCAGTCCCACCTCCACTGTAAACTCCTCTGTCTGACCTACAGCACACCTCACCACTGTCCTACTCCTCTCATACATGTCCTGCACCACTCTGACATACTTCTCTGCTACTCCTGACTTCCTCATACAGTACCACAGCTCTTCTCTTGGCACCCTGTCATACGCTTTCTCTAAGTCTACAAACACACAGTGCAACTCCCTCTGACCATCCCTATACTTCTCCATCAACATTCTCAGAGCAAAAATTGCATCTGTTGTGCTCTTTCTGGGCATGAAGCCATACTTCTGCTCACAAATTTCCACCACCTTCCTTAACCTAGCTTCCACTACTCTTTCCCACAACTTCATTGTATGGCTCATCAACTTTATCCCCCTATAGTTGCTGCAACTCTGCACATCACCCTTATTCTTAAAGATCGGCACTAACACACTCCTTCTCCATTCCTCAGGCATCCTCTCACTTTCTAATACCCTGTTGAACAAACTAGTTAAAAATTCCACTGCTGCCTCTCTTAGACACTTCCAGACCTCTACCGGGATGTCGTCAGGACCAACTGCCTTTCCACTTTTCATCCTCTTCAAAGCCTTCCTGACATCATCCTTTCTAATCTTATCTACTTCCTGTTCCACAGGGTTCACCCCTTCTACTCTTTTTTCCCTCTGATTTTCCTCATTCATCAGCTCCTCAAAGTATTCCTTCCATCTCCTCTGTACACTCTCCTCACTTGTGAGCACCCTTCCATCTCTATCCTTAATAATTCTAACTTGCTGCACATCCTTCCCATCTCGATCCCTCTGTCTAGCTAACCTGTACAAGTCCTTCTCTCCTTCTCTAGTGTCTAACCTAGTGTACAACTCATCATATGCCTTCTGCTTGGCCTTAGACACCTCCCTCTTCACTCTGTGCTGTAACTCCTTGTATTCCTGTCTATTCTCTTCAGTCCTGTCCATATCCCACTTCTTCTTGGCTAATCTCTTCCTCTAGATACTATCCTGAACTTCCTCATTCCACCACCAAGTCTCCTTATCTTCTTTCCTCCTTCCAGATGACACACCCAGCACCTTTCTCCCTGTCTCCCTGATCACTTCTGCTGTAGTTTCCCAGTCATCCGGCAGCACTACCTGACCACCCAGAGCCTGCCTCAACTTCTGTCTAAATTCCTCACAACATTCCTCCTTTTTCAGCTTCCACCACTTAGTTTTCTTCTCTATCTTTGACCTCTTCCTCTTACAGACCATCAGAGTCATCCTACACACCACCATCCTATGCTGTCTGGCTACACTCTCTCCCACTACCACTTTACAGTCACTAATCTCTTTCAGATTGCCTCTTCTACAAAGGATGTAGTCTACCTGAGTTGTCCTACCTCCACTCTTGTAAGTCACTCTATGTTCCTCCCTCTTCTGAAAATAAGTGTTAACCACAGCCATGTTCATCCTCTTAGCAAAGTCTACTACCATCTGTCCTTCAAGGTTCCTTTCCTTAACTCCAAACTTGCCCATCACCTCCTCATCACCTGTGTTCCCCTCACCAACATGTCCATTAAAATCCGCTCCTATCACCACTCTCTCACCCTTGGGAATACTCTCAATCACCTCATCGAATTCACACCAGAATCTCTCTTTCTCCTCTAACTCACAACCTACCTGTGGGGCATAACCACTAACAACATTCAACATCACCCCTTCAATCTCTAACTTCAGACTCATCACCCTGTCTGACACTCTCTTCACCTCCAGAACATTCCTCACAAACTCCTCCTTCAGGACCACACCTACCCCATTTCTCTTACTATCCACACCATAATAAAACAGCTTGAATCCTGCTCCTATACTACGAGCCTTGCTACCCTTCCACTTGGTCTCCTGTACACACAGTATATCCACCTTCCTTCTCTCCATCATATCAGCCAGCTCTCTACCTTTCCCTGTCATAGTACCAACATTCAGAGTTCCTATTCTCAGTCCTACACTCTTACCTTTCCTCTTCTCTCTCTGTCTGTGCACTCTCCTCCCTCCTCTACTTCTTCGACCAACAGTAGCCCAATTTCCACCGGCGCCCTGTAGGTCAACGGCGCCGATGGCGGTCGTTGTTAACCCGGGCCTCGACCGATCCGGTATGAAATTCTTACTGACAATTCGCATGGTTAGATTTGGCAATGTTTTATGCCGGATGCCCTTCCTGACGCAACCCTCTCTATTTATCCGGGCTTGGGACCGGCACAGAAGTCACTGGACTGTGACCCCCATGGCTAGATTTTGTATGTGTCTGTGTATGTAAGTATTTTTGTGGCACATACCTGCACAACAGGTTGAAAAAAAGAAATATTAGTTTTTAAAAACACTTTTATGGTGACTTTAATAACACAGTTTGCAAAACAGATTGGGGTCCTACAAACATCAGCACATATTGCCCCAGTGTCCAGTTATAAGTAAAGAGAACAATAAAAAAATTATATAAATGAACTTAAGTATAAAATGTTGGCAAAAACCATTTGGCTGAAGGTGGCCATGTTTATGATGAAGATACCCAGTAGAACTAAAAATCCAACTTTAGTGGAATTTTCTGGTTCACTTATCCTAGACAGGATCAGGGTGACACAGGGCACAAGCTGGGGACACTCTGGACGGGATACCAACCCATCACAGGGCACGAAAGCATAAGCACACCCATTCATTCAATTACAGTCGTTTTACTATGCCAAGCTTTGCCCCTAAATGTGATTGATTCACATTTAGAAGACATGCTGTTTAAAAAAAACTCACCATTAATATTAGACTGATAAATGCCTGCTGAAGTCTGACTGGTGAATGTTTCATTAATTAGGTCAAGATATAAAAAAAAGGATAGGCACATAGATGCACCATGCCAAGTCATTTCGATAAGACGTATGCTTCTGGAGAACCAGTTATCAGAAAATAGCCCCACTCCCTTTTGTATGACTGACTGTTGTTATCTTAGCCTAGCAAAAATGGTTTAATTATTTTGTTCTGTTTCGCCGATATTCTGGCAAAGGCTGTGATGTAGAACAAGATTCTGAGATCATAAAGAGATGCATAAAAAGTGAAGCTAAGTTCAGATGACTGTTTCTCAAGTTTACTTGAGCTGACATTTTGTATGCAGCATCTCTGTGCTAATCTGCAACAGGATCTTTGATGATGAACCACAATCATGCTTAACTTGGGATCTTGGCTTCACATTTTTGCACGTAAGCATTTATTTTGTAAAATGAGAAGTACAGTGAAGAGTTTCCCTATTCTTTGTTTTCTTGACCCCGGAGAATGTGCATTTTGAACCATTTAGCTTCATCCAGATTTTTAATAATTTGCTTACTATGTGAAACATAATTTATTCTAATAATTTATTGTAATGAGGTGGAGCTTCATTTTAGTTACAAAGCTATAAGCCAGGGTTATCATTGATATACTGGCTCCAGATTTGGTAGTTCAACATCCCACCTTCTACTGATGAAAATGAAGTTAGTTATACCAACCTGAAGGGGGCACTATAATAAATACATTTACCTACTGGCCAATATTTTCCCAACAGCAGGGAATAGAGTAAAACCTTTTTATATCAGCAGAATTTCTGAGTTTTCCTTCTAGCAATAGGTTTAATTACATTTGACTGATATACTTTCTGCCATCTTTAATGTTCTAAAATAAAATGAAAAGCAAAATAAATCCTTTTCAAACTAATCCTAGGCTGTTCATCTGATCAGCATAAAATATGAACTCTAACAATTAGAGAAGTTACTGACAAACACACTGGTACAATATGCATTGGCTTCTGGGTGTTGAATCCACCCAGAATCCACACATCACAATCCAGTTGAGCATGTGTCGAATTTGTTGGACAAACAAGTCCGATTCATGGAGTCCGCACAATTTACAGGACTTAAAGGATTCTGCTGCAAACATATTTGTGACGGATACCACAGCATGGTTTGGTTTAATTTGCTTTCTAAATTATTTAATTAATGCCACTTACATAAACTGCTGGTTGATATTTTCACCCACTTCCTTCAGGCTTAAAGTCTAAAATGAAAGGTCGACTGACGTGGTTTGAAATGGTGTGCACAAAATGGGATTTCGCAAAGTATCATTTATCCAAAGTACTCCAGATTTGTATTCCAAGCCACATTTAAGCAACATTTATATATTCATTCATTCATTCATCTTCTACCACTTATCCGTACTACCTCGGGTCACGGGGAGCCTGTGCCTATCATATACATTATATATATACATATACATATATATATACATATATATATATACATACATATATATACACACATACATATATATACACACATACATACATTATATATATATATACATATATATGTATATATATGTATATATATATATATATATATATATATGTATACATATATATATATATACACACACACATATGTATGTATGTATGTATGTATGTATGTATGTATATATATATATATATACACACACATGTATATATATATATATATATATATATATATATATATTTATTTTATACACACACACATTTGAGTTATTACAGCCCAATTTAGGGATTTAAAAAAAAGATTTAATGATCTATGGAGTACATTTTTAAAAATATTTTGTACAAAATCATTTGGTAGTTAAAAGTCTACTTAAGCATTTACTTTGCTCCATTTACTACATGGACACATTTACTTTTTTTTGTTAGTTTTTAGTTTTTCAATTAATCTATAGGTATAGAAACAGGTGTAGAAGAAAACCCAACAACATGAATATGAAAATAATCATACATATATAAAATTTTGTGTTTTGTATATGTATAGGTACTGGTAAAATTGACATTTTAGCATTTCAGCTTTCAAGTGTCAGATCACGATTCAAATTCCACCATCAAGAGACATTTCCTATTCAAAGATTTAAAAAAAAAAAAATGAAGTAAAAAGGTGAGGCTAGAACACCCAGAACTTTGTGTTTTGCCTGCACTAATCACTAGCTGTAATCTGTTATTATTGGTCAAATATAATAAAAATAATAATAATGAATCTGGTTTCAATTCATAGTTTTCTCCACAAGCAAACCTTATATAACTGAAATGTGAAGCAAACCACAAGTTTAATTGTAAAGAAGTAAACACAATTCAGCATATACTAGGAACTGGGGTGGAAAGGGCAAAAGAAAAAGGCAGAATGAACAACCCCTTATATTTAAAACAAAAATTTCTCCCTGAGAGGCAAGTTACAAGGTTCTTCTTACAGTCACAACAAACTGTATTGCTGGCCCAATAAGCCAGACTATAATGCCTACTAAAGGTTGAATAGACTGATTGGAGGTAAGGAGAAGAGGGGTTATTTCTCTTCCTGGTAAAGTGGTCGTCAATCAGAAGTACCGTTTCCATCTGTTGGTCTCCAAGTAAAAGTGTTACATTCGGATTTCAGTCAATGACAAAGTTATAGTAACTGCTCATATAAAAAAATAGGCAAAAAAGCTGAAGAATGGCTCTTGTAAATTTCTGCAGGAGGATGTTTTCATTTATAGAAATAAGTGCTGCCTAGCTGAGAGAAAAAAAACAGAACAAGATGTGTGTAAATAATGAGGTAGTGCTACAGTTCATCTCTGGCTTGTTTCATGACAAAGCTGTGCAAGCTCTCCAAGTCCCGTCCACTATTATACTCTTCAACCTGCTGCCCTCCTCGGAATATCAGAAGCGTCGGGTATCCGTTCACCTGCAGTGAAGAAACATCAATGAAAGATTTGGTCCAATAAGTTTGTTCTTTTTCTTTATATTTTGTTAAAGTTTTACAAAATGAAACGCAATGTGCAAGGTTATGGTTCAGTCATGGAATATTTTTTGAAAAATTGGTGGGTTCAAACAAGAGACACCATTTAGGTGCAATATCAGGAATGACAACCAACATTATGATCCATCATCGAATTCACACTTTGGTCTCAATAACAAATGACTACAGTGTATAGCAAAACAAAAATGATTGTCCTTGGAGGGGTCGGTAATATACAGGTCAGGTCCATAAGTACATTTTGGTATACATTAAGTACACCACAATGGATTTAAAATAGCCTTTCAGCTATAATTCAAGGGATTTTACAAAAACGTTGCATTAACCATTTAGGAACTATAGCCATTCATTCACCTAGTTTCACCATTTTCAAGGACTCAAAGGGAATTGGACATATACCATAATTATGTGAACTATTTTTAATAGTTGGATGATCATCCTATGCAGTCATAGACTGCTCCTTGTTGTAGGTTTTTCTGCTTTCAGTTTTGTCTTCAGTAAGTAAAGTATGCAGTATTTTTGTAATTATTCATTTGAACTGTGTAGTAATGCCCTATCAGAGTTACCCTAACATTTGACTGCATCTGACCAGAATGTCCAACTCTATACACTCTAGAATTCACCCTGCTACTTCAATTAAACAGTCACATCATCAATAAACAGAGAACCAGTTCCATTGCCAGCCATACATGCCCATGCCTGTCTCTACCAGATAAGTCAGATGTGCTATGCTTTGGCTGATTCCATCTTTTCCTTCTTCATAATATTCTCCTCCTATAATTCTGGTACAATTAAATCTTGTTTTTTTATCTGGCCAAGGAATTTTGTTACAGATCTTGGTATGGATATTTTAGATATTATCTAGCAAAGTCTAATCTGGTCTGTCTGTGTTTGAGTGTTGGCAGTGGTTTAACAACCCTTGTATTTACATTCATGAAACTGATCCTGGTCTACTGATCATAGACTTTGATAATGATACCTCCTTTGAAGGAGCCTTCAAAGGTGCCCCAGAGATAATCCGTGCACTTAGAGCATAGAACAGAAAGAATCCTTTCTCCTTCAACAAAACATTAGCTTGCATGCTAAAGTTTATCTGGCTAGCATGTCAGCACTGGCATTAAGCTGTATTACAGACCGGTATAGAACAGTGTTACAGTGGTACAGTTACAGAGGTACAGTGATGTACTTATGAAATTTCCTGCTATTAAATGCTACTAACTGTTAATTGAACTACTGCAAGTAGTTTGCTATTGTTTTGTACATATTTTGTTTTGTACAATATTGTTGCCAAATATATTAGCATATGGTGATTTTCTAAACCGTGTTTCCATTTACGGTACAAACATCTAGTACCTAATAAACATGAAATCTTGTCTTCAAATTCAGAAATGAGACCAAAAAGGAAAAACAATTCAAATGAAAAATAATCCTCAATTACAGAACCAACAGTATGTGACTCACTGAAAATCTGTTGCAGAGCGTTCTCTCTACAGTGCAGTCCACTTTAGCAATCTTGACATCAGTTAGGCCAGGAAAGTCCTTCTTAGATAGGTCCTCCCACACAGGAGCCAGGTTTTTGCAGTGGCCACACCTACAAAATATCACACAAGAAACATTGGCATTCTGGGTATGAGTCACTGCCTTCAAAAACACAGACCTGTTGATAGTCTTTTCCCACTGAATATAAATATGGTTGGCAACGTTGATGTCCAATGTGCAGTTTTAATGTCTAAATTTGTTAAATTGAAAGTCACAATCTTGAATCATTGTGCAGTAGAGACCTTGAAGCCAGACACTACACAGTAGATGCTACCAAATGGAGAGTGTTCTTTTGCTAGAGACTCTTTGAGAGTTGTTTGCTAGCTAACTGGTTAATCAATTATGTTAAATCAAATGTATGTATAATTAGGTAACAATGTACCAACCAAAAACAGCAAGCAACAATTAACACACTTTGAGGTAAAATATTTGCTGCTCTCCATGCTTTTCCTTCAGCATCAAAACTTGTTTTCAATTTATTTTCAAATACCATAATGAATGGAAAAGGTCTATTTCAAGCTTGGTCTGTGAGTGGAGTTAGCTTGAAAAGGACTGACAGTGTAAACATACCAAGTTTCTTCGAACATTTAGATAAGCGTACATAATAAAGTGTTACAAAATTTTGCTTGCGCTAGCGGCCTTGGTTCACTTCACTCACTCACATAGGCTTGCTAGTTGGCCTACAGTACAATGCGCTAGCTTTGACATCGATATGAGCAACATGCCAGAAAAGCTGAATGCAGACTGAGGGTGTATTAAAAGCAGTTTACTGAAGATGATATGGCTTTGTACAGAACTGTCAAGCACTTTAGTGTTAGAAAGTGTAAGCATTTTCATGAAGTCCAAAAATTATTCCAAATCACCTCATTAACTACATGCTTTTAATTTTCAAATAACTCATAAAACTGATTTATTTATAGATGATGCAACTCATGATAGCAGGAGAAGAATTAATTCAGAACTCTTTAGAAACATTCTGTCTGACAATTTACAAAGAAATACCCCCAAAACAGTGGCAATATACAAGGACCTCAATCCAGGGAAGTTTTTATACTGACCAAGTCAGTTACCAAACCTTAACCCAATTGACACTTCACCTCAGTAAGAGGAGACTGAAAGGAGAAATCACCAAAAATAAAACGGAAAGAAGCTGCAGTACAAGCTGTTGTTATGTCATTGGGTCACGCCTTGATACAATTATTGCAAGCAACGGATGTTTCTATATGAGCTCATCTAAAAAAAAAAAATCCCTGTGTGGTCGGTTACTAAATATCAGTAACAGAGACTTTTAAGGAAAGCTGAATTTCTGATCTGCCAGACCTTAAAATAAATCCATTAACATTTAAAACTGAAGGTCAAAGAAAGCAATTGAGAAGTACTTACCATGGAGCATAAAACTTGATGAAGGAAATCCCTTTAGCAATAGACTCGTCAAAGTTGCTTTCAGTAAGGATTTTAACACTGGACTAAAAAGAAAGGAATAAACAAAGACAATAAGCATAAGCAGAAAGTCTTGGGACCATCAGCTTTTGCAGACTGAATATACTTTAGAGTTTTAAGATTATGATAAGATTATGATAAGGTTATTAAAACCACACTTTTGATGTGGTTTAAAAGTGCTATGAACTGAAATGATGCAAAGATGTCTAACCCAAAGTGACCCATAGAAGAACATTTTCAAAAGCTTTACAATTTTCAGAAGCTGCATTTTGTTGGATGTCAAACTTTGTAGATCATGCTCCAGATATGGAAAGAATTGAACCAGACAATTCTATAGAATTGTGCATTTGCACCAGCAGGTAGAAATAGAAGCTATGATATTGGGATGAGATGCATGATGCTAAACTAGTTGAGCCACCAAAAAGGCAGAGGGGCCACATAGTTCCTGAAGTTTTACAGTTACAATTATCAGTAATAAACACTGAGGATCTCTAGATATTCAGTAGTATGCAGAATTACCTATCAAACATGAGTTTCAATAACTATTTTAATTCCATTCTTACAAATCCTTTCACATACATGCCTTACCTCATCTTTAACAGACTCTGTGTTCTGTGGTATTTCATTGCCTTTAGCATCATCATCAGCTTGTTCTTTTAAAGAGGCAGCTGCTAACTGATTATCCACAAATTCTTTAAAGGACTCCAGATCGCGTTTTCCCCGAAACTGATCTACCTGCAAACAAATATTATTATATAAAGCATAATATTGCAAAGCAGATAGAGAAAAGAAAAATTGACAGGGTATTTAATGTGCATTGGACAAACGACCATTTGTTTGTTGCAAGGAACAACCTATTTGTCTGATCTACTGAGAAACTGTCAGTTTTCAAAGAAAGCCCAATCATTATTCACGATATATATATATATTATATATCGTGAACACACACACACCAGAATTAATTTGCAGAAGATTAGAATTCATTTTTAATTTTTTTAACCAGTCGAGCATTCTGGATAGCTTTGCTGAAGACTGTCCAGCCAAAAAAGATTCTATTCATGGTTTAAGTCTGTCCACAAGTATAAACAAATGAGAGAAATGGGAAGAAACATACATGTCTCTCTGTAAAATAAATTTAAAAACTTCTATAAAAACTTCTTATACATACTGGGCATCTTCACAGATTTATACATTTACAGATCTGTAAAGTGTTTGCTGCTCTAGAGAACAACATAAAAGGCATACTTGGGACTTGACTGGGCAAAGGCACCTTTTTGCATATGTATTCAAATCAAAGTTCATGCATTAAATCCAAGCATTAATTAAATTTAGTAAATGAGATCCTCCATGGCCATCTATTGTATGCTTTTCAACAGCACAGTGACAGCTTTGTCTGGATTTCTGGAATGTCCTGTGTGTCTGGGTTTTAGTATCCAAAATCAGTGTCCTTTTGATCATTCTTCACTTCACTGCTATCCACTGATGTCAATTTGAAAAACTGGCTTAGTTTTTTTGACTGTCATTTAATTTTATATCTTTTTTCAGCTGCATCACTAACAAATTGGCATGGTGGCAGACAATTGTTTGACAGTTGCTATGTATGCTTTGATGTCAAAATTGCGTTGGACGATTTTACATTACTTGATTTTGCTAGCATTAACGTGTTAAGCTTAGCAGCACTTTTTAATTCAGTCAAAATAGAGTGAGACTACAATATTGTAAAATCTCCAGAGGTAACTTGAAATATGGCCTTTGCAATATGCAGTAGTTTTACTTATTTATGTTACTTTTTTGCATTTATCATCAAGCTACTGGCTAATTCTTCTGTTTGAGATTTAGGTCTTATAGTTGATGAACAGGAAAGTACTGGACTACTTTAACTTGTCATTAAGGAGATGAATAAGACTACTCACAAATAAATGCACTAGCAAGCCTTGTGTTGCCTCAAGTAATCAACTGGAATTATGTCATAAAGGTTTTGGATATCGTGTTTAAACTTTATCAGAACAAATTCATAAACATTTTGTCCAAGACAGACTCGAATTAGGAGACCACATAGAAGTCAGGTGGCTGAGTCGGGTTTTGAGATGCTTTTATGAGCTGCCATTTTTTCTTATACGTTTTTTTTTGTTTTGTTCAGACCAAAGGGCAAAATGTCAAAGAGCTCGATCAAGAATGGAAAGGGTACCACCTCTTTTTATGAAGCATGGCAGAATTGCTGAACTGCCTTAATCGGCAATCTTAATTGATCTCATCTTTCTTTCTGATGAAAATTCAGTCAAATATGTCTGTTTTACTTGGCCTTTTTTCACTAAAAGGAGCATTCACATGAAATTTCAGACCTCAACCATTCATAACCTGTAAATAATGGGGTTTAAAAATACTAATAAAATAATAAACTATATAATCTGTACTTTAATAAGGCTTGCAAATTTTCTTCACAGGAAATCTCAGGATTCCTTGTGTGTACAAGGCATTTTTCAATTCATTTACACATTTAGTCTCTGGCTGTTCCTTTTCCCCCTCACAGATTAACACTTATTTTACCACAAAGAATGATATATCTGATATTTCTCTTCTTGAATATGCTATTTGAATCAATCCAAAATTTAGTGGACGTAATATTTGTAACTAATTTTGAGAAAACCTAATGCAAATTACTCACTTGCAGATGTTTCAATAAGATCTGAATATATAATTGATAATCCAAAAGTCTCCCCAGATAATAGCAACAAGGTGGAGTTAAACTTCCAATGTAATTCAGTGTATGTGCTCCCATCTTTTGATGAAAAATGAAAGATGTGGCTAACATTCCAGGTTAAGGATAAGCACTGTTTTCTGTATAGAGGTTGTTTTCTGCCCATTTTCAAAGTAGACATTTTTTCATTTTTTAAATGTTAATATAAAATATTTTTTATATCTACAGATTTTCATAATACTGTTTCTCAGCATAAGACCACTAAAAATAAGTATAGTCCTTACCTTTTCTCCATCTTTAAAGAACAGCAATGTGGGGTAACCTCGCACCTGGTTCTCTGAACAGATCTCATAATGTTGAGTACAGTCTAACTGCAGCAAGTAAGCAACCAACACACAAACAAAATGAAACATCACAAAAATGATTTAATGCAATTTTATATATATATATACATATACACACACACACACACTTTGCTACCACTTACTGTGTATGTGACATAAAACTGTGAGTTTAATGTCAGAATTGGATCATACAAAGACTTTAATTAACAGTGTCAATGGATGTACCTTGCCAATCTTGACCAAGTCTGAATGTTCGAAGCTAGTGGCAAGCTGCTCCCATGTGGGGGCCATAGCTTTGCAATGACCACACCATGGTGCAAAGAACTTCACAAAATGAGAACCTGCAAAAGGAAGTGACAAAATAAATAAATTTGCCATTATTACATCTATCATCTGCCATCATGCCAGTGTATTAGAACATAATTTACTTTTTAGTGCCATTTTGACTATTTACATACAAAACAATGTTTCAGGCTATGTATTAAACATTGCATTCATGTTAATAGAAATACACTTCTGGCTATGCTAACCTTAGTGGTATGTTTATAATATTTGACAAATCTGACAAATTTAACAACAAAATTGAGCAAAGCCTGAATCTGTCTTAGATTTCCATTTTTAATTAAACGCTTTCACTGGTGTGCAGTGTCTTTTTTTTCTCTTTACTTATTTGCACCTTAACTGACTGAATTAAATTTTAAGAGAAGCTTAATTGAAGTGTTATTTTTAAACCCTTAATCGAGATAAAGAAATTAAATCTTGTATAATAAGCTCTTTTATGACAAAATGACCCTTTCTGTTGAAGGTTTTGTTAAACGAATTGAGAGCTTTGTATCAAATAATTTAATTTAGTAATTTTTTTAGCTTTCATACCTTTGGAGACATGTGCTTTGAAGTTTGAGGCAGTAAGCTCATACATGCCCTGCAAAGGTTCTGGTACTTTGGGTGCTTCAGGCTCACTTTGTGGCACCTGGGAAACACAGAAAATCCGACATATACCAAAGGCAAATTACACACACGCTTCTGCTTTATGCAAACAGAATTTTGTTTTTACAAATTTCTAAAAGGTCTGAAAAAGTAACTAGCTACAGACCACAACATTGTTTCTAGAGTTTCATAAAGTAAGCTAAGCGGTCAGAGAGTGTGAGTGTGAGTGAGTGTGAGAGAGAGTTCTTACCTCTGGCTCCTCCTGAAGAGTTTTTAGCATCCACGTCTCTAGGGAATGTAGGTCTCTGGGTCCCTGATACTTCACTGCCTCCTGCTCAGGTTTAAATAGCTTCAAACTACACACACACAAAAATAAAATAAATAAAAAAAAAAACACAATGTTATGCTGCAAGCAGTTGAATTGGGATTATTTCACTAACCATGTATAAACCTGTTATCACAGTAGGACACACCCTCTAGCTTCCAGAAAACTGGTTTACATTCCGGTGTTGAAGCAATTAAATTTATTTGTATAGCGCTTTTATACCATAAACGTATATAGCAAAACTGTTGCAGATCATAAAAGGGTCACAAACTTGCCAATGTTCTCACATCCAAATTCCAAGAGTGCACTTTGGGTAGTCATGCAAATGCTGAGAGCAAATGTTAAGCAAAGAAGGTAGATGGATTTAAGGTTATGGTATATGCACATTCCATATCAATACTCAATGCCTCAGCAGAAATCAATGCTCATCAGACCAGGCTACATTTCCAGTCTTCAACATTCCAGTTTTAGTGAACCTACACCCCAGTCAAAATCATTAAGATTCATTTTGCTAAGGGTTTAAAAATGACCACTTATTACTTTCTGTAGTAGTCAGACCCTCTGTCACATGCAGAACCTCTCCAAAGACTCTGAGGTGGTAAAGGACACAGATAGACAGGAACAGAAGTATCATAACATGGAAAACAACTTGGTTGAGTGGGTTGGGAAGAACTATATACTTTTCAATGTGACGAAGAAGATGAAAACTGACTTCAGGAGAAGGGCCATTACCAGTAAACATCATGGGAGAGGTTACTGAGCTGATTGCCACCGTACAGATATTTTGGTGTCCACCTCAACAACAGGCTGGAGAGGAAGCTAACGGTACCAGCAAGACGTTGGAGACCAATCTGCAAGTTCTGTCTTCTCTGCAGCAAAATGCAAGAAACACAGCGCTATCCTGTGTTGCCTCAGGGGTAGTTCTGATGTGGTTGTGGAAAGGAGGACACTAAACAAATTATTAGCCATCCTGGACAATGAATTGCATCCAGACCATTTTCTATTGGTCAAGCATCAGATCACCTTCAGTAAACTCGAATGTAAAAGGAGGATGTTCATACTTTCAGCAGTCAACATGTGCAACACTTCGTCAAGTGCGAGAACATTATTATGCCTTAGAGCCTATAGCTAGAATTAGCTCACTGGACATCTTTGTGGGGTCTATATGGTTAAGATTTTTAATGAAATTGTTTTTTGAGGAAAAAAAAAAAAAAAAAAATTATAACTTGTTCATTCTAGTCTTTTGTGCTGCTATAATGTGTGATTGTAATTTGTGTAATCAGTTATTTCCCTGTGGCATCTAATTTTACTCTTACAAACTAAAGAGGTCAATAGTAGAAAACTGGTACTTCTTACGTAGGATATCCCCGAATCCCATGGTTGCTGGAGCAAAACTTTGTATCCTTTGTGCAGTCTACTTTAACCACATAGACAGGGGGAGACTCCATGTTGTTGTATTTATCTGCCATCTCGTTCCAGGTCCCCTGCAGTCTTTGACAATGACCACACCTGTGCAGGACAAAAGTACATGTTGTAGCTCTCCTGGAACAATGTAATGTAAATGACTACTAAAATGCATCAACCTTTTACAAAGCACAGGTCATGCATAAATAAGTTAAGTTAACTAGATGAAACGAGGTACTGGTTTACTACATAGTAATCATGAAACGAAGAGGACTCGAAGAGGCCACGTAGACCGAAGGAGTGAACTGACTGAATCAGAAACCCGGCTAGCTAAGTTTACTAGCTAAGTTAATTAGCTTAGCAACGTTCACACGTCCAGCTAGCGTGGAGAAAATGCTACAGATATTTACAAAATAATGTTGTTTTTTTTTTTATTGTTTTGTTTTTTAACAGCCCGTTAGCATGTTGTAAACCATGTCACATCCATTCATAAAAGAACAAGAGGAATAGCTACCTAAGCTAACGTTACTTTTCACAACTAGCAAAACCTCAGCAACTGAGAAACTTTTTCCATTTCATCTAAAAAAAAAAAAAAAAACCTCGTCGTCAAACTTAGCCGCGATATTTACAGAGCTTTTTGTTTATTTATTTATTTTACACAGCTAGTTGAGCTACAATAATATAGCAAATCACTGCAAGTTCTAAGCATCCTAGCTAGCTAGCAAAGTTAAAGAGAACTTTACCAAGGAGCGAAGAACATCACGAAGTGTGGAGCAGTCGGAATAGCGTTATTAAACATGTCCACCGTGTAAGTGTGCTTGGTGTGTTCGTCCTCCTCCGTCTCATTGTCGCACAAGATCATACTAAAGAAAAAAGCACCGCAAAGGACGCTCATTAAAACGCGGTGCATTTTCAGAGCTGATGTGGCCACAACGAGACGAAAGCAAAGTACAACTGCAGTGTCAATGCAACACTGCTTGAGCTTTCATAAAGGCCCAATCCACCGATCAGTCTGCAGCAGATTCGCCACTCAGCACTTACTTTCTCTCACAACACAGCATCAGTCACGTATTATATTATATATTCTCTTGTCTAAAAATTACAAACAAGGTCGCCATGTCTGCTATTTTACTACTTTCATATGATACACATTTTTCCACATTGACCAGATTTTTTTTTTTTTATATATATATATATTTTTTTAAACAAAAATGTTCTATCATGTATTTATGTGGAATGTAAAGATTACAATTTTAGTTTGATTGAAAAGATTAAGGAATCATGATAATTCTGCAAATCCAAGTTCCTCCTGATTTCAGCCAGTGTTGTCAAGTTGTTGTAAACTGTATCAACTGAAAGTTGATATATTTTCAGAATTTATTTTTTTGGTACAATTCCTGGTATAGTAAATTTGAGATGTAGAATGTAGACACTCACTCACTCACTCATCTTCTACCGCTTATCCGAACTACTTCGGGTCACGGGGAGCCTGTGCCTATCTCAGGGGTCATTGGGCATCAAGGCAGGATACACCCTGGACGGAGTGCCAACCCATCGCAGGGCACACACACACACTCTCATTCACTCACGCAATCACACACTACGGACAATTTTCCAGAGATGCCAATCAACCTACCATGCATGTCTTTGGACCGGGCAAGGAAACCCAAGTACCCGGAGGAAACCCCAGAGGCACGGGGAGAACATGCAAACTCCACACACACAAGGCGGAGGCGGGAATCGAACCCCCAACTCTGGAGGCGTGAGGCGAACGTGCTAACCACTAAGCCACCGTGCCCCCCTGAATGTAGACACGTAGCTGTATATTCATCTTATTTACACAATATGCACATTAAATGATGTAAAAGTATGTGGAAACCTGACCGTATCACTCATACGAGGGTCTTCACTAAACTGTTGTCACAATGTTGGAGAAACACAACGGTCTAAAATGTCTTTACAAAACAACATGGTTTTCTGGTTGGTGTGGGGAAACCACTGGAATAAAAAAGATCATCGCCCAAATTTTCTGAATAGGAGGTTATACTTAGACGTTCAAATATATTTGGTTATGGATTCTCTGTATTTTGTTCAGACAGATTTACATTTAAATTAAAATGTTGTTCTGCTCATTTGTTAGGCAATTTAAATCTGACACTTTCCTCAAGACTCCTTGAGCTTGGTGGCTAAATGTATAAGGTAATTACAATAAACTACGATGATTTGTGAGACACTATGCTGGGGTCATAATCATAACCAAAGTATTGTATGTATGTACATAATGTCAACCGATTACAATTAAAGTACAGGAGTTTAAAGTTAAAGATTTGAGAGCTCTTTCTAGTACATTTTTATTCAATCATAATGTCCTTTATCACAAGAATAAGCCTAAAAATATGAACTACTAATATGAACTATTTTAATCAATGACTGAAAAGAGAGAACCTCAGAGAACCTCAGTCAAGCTTAAAGACTTTTTAACACCAGATACAGAAACCACACTATTTTATGACCTCTTTCAGCTTTTATGCTTATACACAGATTGTACAAAATACAGTGCTCAAGCTATACTCCGCAGATTAGGAAAATATTAAAACAGTACAAGCTATTTATATTTCAACTGCTGGCCTAACTCTAGGGGTGGCAAAGCAGTTGGTCAAACATCTAAACATCTGAAGGGGACCTATGTAAAAGGTACATGCAAATTGAGCACAGAAGTTAAAAAAATTGTTTTAATAAGCTTTATTTGATTGTTTCAAGTACTGAGTTTGCTTCATTTGTTTTGGTACATTGGTACCTGAATAATGGAGCTTTAAGGCACAATGCTATCTATTTTAATATAATATTAGTCATTTCTTCATGTCAGCGGTAACATCCCCAGTGTTGTGATCATGTTAATAGTAATTCAGTGGATTACACTCTTTATACATAACTCATGCTAGTAGATCAGATTTCTGTTCAACAACCTTATACAAGATTTCTGTATAACTTTAAACAATTTGCTTAATAACTAAATATTTTATGTAAACCACCCATTTTCTCATAAATTTGACCACATATTGATTTTGAATACTTGCAGAGACCAAAAAAAGCACACGTTCTCCGAAAAACATAGCATATTAACATCATGCTGCAGAAGAACATTTTCAAAAATACTGTCCAAATACAGGAGCATCCATAGAGAACTTCAGAAATGGGAAAACTTGGCAAGGTCTTTCCTTATCTCACTGTACTGTGTACTGAGTCTGCCTACAGCTTTAGCATGTTCCTCGTCCACCTCCTCCTTTAGCCGATATTGCTGTTTCACAAAGTCCTCCCAGTCTGCTCTGCGTTTCTCCACACCCTCCTGAAGAATCATGCTCTACACACACACACAGAGGAATATTATTGTACCACATAATTTAGTCTGCACTTTTGCGTCTTATTTTTATTACTCTTTTTTTTTTTTTTTTTGCAGAAATAGTATTAGGACTTACATGTGTTTCTAGCTCCCTCTCCTGGATTCTCTGCGTCATATGAGTTACAGCTTCCACTGTGTAAGAGAAAGCATAGATTGTTTTCAATAGCTAATTCTGCAAATCGTCTCCTGTGGTTTTAAGGAGTTGTTATAAATAATTAAATAACATACAGCATACTATATAAAACTATATAAAACAAGCATTACATTATTATATTCTACATTATCTTCTCAAGTTCATACTGAAATTAAGGTTATGATCAAGCTAATGTCCCTGTCATTAAACCAGCACTACTTTTGAATAATCTCAGTCCCAAGTGGATGGCAGTCTGTAATAGGCCACCATACACACTCAAACTGCAAGTGGAACAGAAACTAACACACCCCAGCCACACTCAACAGCACAGCACAGTAACAGCACAGTTCTTCAGTCTTGTTAGAATAATGAAGGAAAAAAAACTTTTTTTCCTACATACAGCGACTGAGAGCGTCAAGTAAATTTCCGTGCATGGTCTTGGTGCACCTGGGCAATACTTGCTCATTGGTCTCAATCACCAGCTTGTTCAAGTTTTCTAATAGACGACAGTCCCTAAAGCCCCGCTTCTCCTGTGGAGCAAAAATATTCTCTAGGGTTAAATGGAAGAAGTAGGATTACATGTTCTACCACAGCCACACACATGCAAATACAGTAGCACATCATATAAATTGTACAATTTTATAATCAAAATGGATCCAAATAATAAAAGATTCTTAAGTTTCATCATAAAGTAATAAAAGCAAAACCAAACAAAAAATGTTTTCTTACCTCAAATTCTCGTACAAAATACCTGATCTCTCCTTGTAGGACTGGCCTATGGTCCAGCAACCTTGACTGAATGTCACCAACATCTGCTTATAGGGGAAAACATAAAAAAATAAAATAAATACAAAACCACAAGCCAATTTTCTTCAATAAATTCACAGATACATGTTGTAGGATTAAGTACTGTAAAATAAGTACTTGTTCCGCATAATACTACTACATTTTCATTTTATTTTATAACTAATACAGCATACAGACTCATACAGCACTTTTAAGCTCTTGGCCTGTAGAAGTGTGCTACATACACTGATCCAAGTAATCATTTTTAAAATATTTAACTTTTAACGCTTTAATTTGTTGTACGGGGGGCACGGTGGCTTAGTGGTTAGCACGTTCGCCTCACACCTCCAGGGTTGGGGGTTCGATTCCCGCCTCCGCCTTGTGTGTCTGGAGTTTGCATGTTCTCCCCGTGCCTCGGGGGTTTCATCCGGGTACTCCGGTTTCCTCCCCTGGTCCAAAGACATGCATGGTAGGTTGATTGGCATCCCTGGAAAATTGTCCGTAGTGTGTGTGATTGCGTGAGTGAATGAGTGTGTGTGTGTGTGCCCTGCGATGGGTTGGCACTCCGTCCAGGGTGTATCCTGCCTTGATGCCCGATGACGCCTGAGATAGGCACAGGCTCCCCATGACCCGAGGTAGTTCGGATAAACGGTAGAAAATGAGTGAGTGAGTGAATTTGTTGTACCAGCAGAGGGTGAAACGGTGAGGAACAGAAAGGATGAGAAGGGAAAGGCACTGCTGGAGATGCCAGGCACAGCAATCACCCAGTCTGGATCATAAAGTGATGTTTGTGTCATTATACAAAGCAATGAATTAAATGACTAAATGAATCAACTATATATCAATTGTAATTAATAATCACTGATTTATTACGTATTCATTGTTATCAAAAAATGTGTGCACAATTCATATTTTTTATTCATTAATTTAATAGTATAGCAAGGTGTTTTGCCTAGAACTATTACACTTAAAATAGTATCATAGTTATAGGTAAAATATCATTTCTGATGATCATTCATGAAGAGTAGGCTTTTAGGATTCTGAACAAAGTTGGACACATAAATCAGAGGCTACCAAACCAAATTGTATCGTAGATTCAGTGGATATCAGATCATTCCTGTGTACGAATCTAAATCGTATCACACTGTAGCCTGATGTGTACTGCTCTAGTTGACAGCAATCATTTTAAAGGCTCTTTACGCTGCCTCATGCAGATCTGCTCACAGCTTGCTTTCCTTTTTCACTGCAGCAGAAACGCAGAGCTAAAACACAGTTGCTGAAAACATTTGCAGTTTCACTCTTACATTAAATATAGTATTGTATGGTAACACACAGAACCTGTGTTAAAAAAAATCCCAGAGTTTTTTTTAGAGAACATACCAACCAAATGAAGCCCATGACACAGGAATGCTCATAAGGGATCTATCTATCCATCCATCCATCCATCCATCCATACATTACATCAGCCCATAATCCCATTCCTTTGTTCGGTGCATGACTTGTTTACATGTTTCTTGTTTTCATGCCTTTTGTACCAGTTTACTTGGTAAAAAACTCATTATCTAGCTAACATACTGTACACCTTTCACTGACTATAGCTATTTAAAAGGTAATAATCATAAGTCATAAGTAATCATAAGTAATAATCATAATAAGCCCTTTTGTATATTTACTATTCCCGACAGTTTTGAGTAGCTACAGCGTTGCAGTAAAATAATAAGTGTGCAGAAGCTGATAATGCTCATGTGTTGACATTCTGACTTACCGTGGGCTATTTTGTCCATGTTGACGAGACGACACAAGAAAGACTATTAACACATGTGTCTACTGAAACACCAGACAGTTTTTACCCACTTAAGCGGTGTGAAACGATAGAATTGGATCTGAGTTGTTTATCTACCCTAACAAATGATCTCCAACATCAAATGCTAAATGGCAACAACTTTTATGGCTGTCTTGACGTTTTTTGAGTTATTACCGCCACCTACTGAACGGGAGGGTAAAGTATTATTATTATTATAATGCTAGCTTGTACAAATCATTGTATAGCTTGTATTATTATTATTATTATTATTATTATTATTATTATTATTATTATTATTATTATTACAGACAAATAATTCAGTGCTTACACACATCTGTATGCACCTGTAAGTCTGAAGCCCTATAGAACACAGACTCTTATGACACACATTCTCCATCCATCTCTCTATTCAATTCATTTTTTTTTTTTTTGTATAACGCTTTTAACAATTTCCCATTATCTCAAAGCAGCTTTACAGAAGTATGGAAACAGAAGAGAGAGAAAAATAAATGAATATAATAATAATAATAATAATAATAATAATAATAATAATAATAATAATAATAATAATAACATGGGGGCACGGTGGCTTAGTGGTTAGCACGTTTGCCTCACACCTCCAGGGTTGGGGGTTCGATTCCTGCCTCCGCCTTGTGTGTGTGGAGTTTGCATGTTCTCCCCGTGCGTCGGGGGTTTCCTCCGGGTACTCCGGTTTCCTCCCCGGTCCAAAGAAATGCATGGTAGGTTGATTGGCATCTCTGGAAAACTGTCCGTAGTGTGTGATTGCATGAGTGAATGAGAGTGTGTGTGTGCCCTGCGATGGGTTGGCACTCCGTCCAGGGTGTATCCTGCCTTGATGCCCGATTACGCCTGAGATAGGCACAGGCTCCCCGTGACCCGAGGTAGTTCGAATAAGCGGTAGAAAATGAATGAATGAATGAATTATTGTTATTATAATAATAATAACAATAATAATAATAATAATAATAATAATAATAAGAAGAAGAAGAAGAAGAAGAAGAAGAAGAAGAAGAAAAAGAAGAAGAAGAAAAAAGGATAAAAATAAATTAATGAATATATGCAATTAAAGTTTTAAATAAATTTAAAAAGATTAACTTAAAATTTAAAATACTATATATCTATCCTTAAGTCAAGTCAAGTCAAGAAGCTTTTATTGTCATTTCAACCATATATTGCAGTACACAGTGAAATGAGACGACGTTTCTCCAGGATCATGGTGCTACATAAAACAAAGACAGAGCGAAGGACTTGTAAGTAGTCTTATCCACATAAAGTGCATCTGTGGAACCTGGTACAAACAGTGCAGGACAAGACAAACAAGACAGACAGACAGTGAGGGACAAAAGACAGTGCAGGACAAAAGACAGTGCAGACAAAAAGTTACAAGACAATACAAAAAGTACAAAAAATACAATACACAAAAGACAATAAACAGTAAACAGAAACAGCGCTGACCAGTGTAAATACTATATGTAAATACTGAATGTTCAGACAATATTTTGTGCAGTAATACTAGAATGAACACAGTTTCACAGTTTGTGCAAAAGAGCCAAAAATTGTGCAAAACAGCATCTAAACAGTTTGATGGATGTAAGCAGCATGTAAACAGTTTGATTTCAGTGTGTGTGTTTGGTGTAGGTCTGTGCAGTCCATACAGATGATGTGTGTGTGTATTGTGCTCAGTACAGTTCAGTTCAGTTATTGAGGAGTCTGATGGCTTGTGGGAAGAAACTGTTACACAGCCTGGTCGTGAGGGCCCGAATGCTTCGGTACCTTTTTCCAGATGGCAGGAGGGTGAAGAGTGTATGTGAGGGGTGTGTGGGGTCATCCACAATGCTGTTGGCTTTGCGGACGCAGCGTGTGGTGTAAATGTCCATGATAGAGGGAAGAGAGACCCCAATGATCTTCTCAGCTGTCCTCACTATCTGCTGCAGGGCCTTGCGATCCGAGATCGTACAGTTCCCAAACCAGACAGTGATGCAGCTTATCAGGATGCTCTCAATGGTCTCTCTGTAGAACATGGTCAGGATGGGGGAGGGAGCTGTGCCTTTCTCAGCCTTCGTAGGAAGTAGAGACGCTGCTGGGCTTTCTTGGTGATGGAGCTGGTGTTGAGTGACCAGGTGAAGTTCTCCGCTAGATGAACACCAAGAAATTTGGTACTCTTGACGATCTCTACGGATGATCCGTTGATGTTCAGTGGAGAGTGGTCGCTCTGTGCTCTTCTGAAGTCAACAACCATCTCTTTAGTTTTATCCACATTCAGAGACAGGTTGTTGGCTCTACACCAGGTAGTTAGCTGTTGCACCTCCTCCCTGTATGCTGACTCGTCGTTCTTGTTGATGAGACCTACCACGGTTGTGTCATCGGCGAACTTGATAATATGATTCGATCTGTGCATTGCTGCACAGTCGTGAGTCAGCAAGGTGAACAGCAGTGGACTGAGCACGCAGCCCTGAGGGGCTCCAGTGTTCAGTGTGGTGGTGATGGAGATGCTGTTCCCGATCCGGACTGACTGAGGTCTCCCAGTCAGGAAGTCCAGGACCCAGTTGCAGAGGGAGGTGTTTAGTCCCAGCAGTCTCAGCTTCCCAATCAGGTGCTGAGGGATGATTGTATTGAATGCTGAACTAAAGTCTATGGAGGGCTGCGGCAATGGCATCGTCTGTGGAGCGGTTTGGACGATGCACGAACTGTAGGGGGTCCAGTGATGGTGGCAACTGGGTTTTGATGTGCCTCATGACAAGCTTCATAACGATATATATATTAAAGCGTTCTTATTTATACAGCATTTCTCCCCAAAAATGCCTAAAGCTTTTGCACATTATATATATATATATATATATATATATATATATATATATATATATATATATATATATATACATATAATTCCTTTGTTTTCCCCTCATGTAAGTGTTTATTTTAAAGAAACTGTATTGGACCCAAATTTTAATGTAATATGCTTAATGACATTCTGTTTGCAAGCTTATGACATTACTAGAATATCGATAACATGTGATATATCAAAATGACTCAGCAAGGAAAATTGTATTATGGTGTTCTACAAAATTGCATGCAAACAGAATGCCATAAAGCCATGGCTATGAATATAGGTTTAATTATTACTGCATGATTAGTTACTGCATAATTACTACATATACAGGTGCATGTCTCGGTCAAATTTTTGCAACAGGAAAGCTTCTTCTTTTGGCTGCTCCCATTAGGGGGTCGACACAGAGGATCATTTTTCTCTGTCTTGCCCTGTCAGTGTCACACCAACCACCTGCAAGTCTTCTCTCACCACATCCTGGCACATCCAAATCCCTTGACCTTCCTATTCTCCTTTGGCCCAGCAGCTTCATCCTTAGCGTCTACTTATCTATCTACCTACTGTACCTCCACAACATCTTTTGTTTCTAACCTCCCCAGCTTCTCCTGCTCCATCCTCCTTGAATACTGAAGACTTGGCATCCATTTTTGAACAGAATATTGAAAAAATCTGCCAGACCTTCACTTCTGCCCTGAGTACCCCTATGCTACACACTCAGTATTCTCCATTTCCATCACTTGCTCTTTTTTAAGCTAGCCAAAGAAGAACTCCTGGCAGACTGGATTCAATCCCTCCGCAATGCTCCAGAACATCTCACAACATCTGGTCATGAACCAAGTGCCTTAGAGAGAGCAAAGGTTATTCCCATTCTGAAGAAATCTATTACAAATCCCTAAGACATCAGAAACTATAGACTGTATCATCTTTCAGCAACGTTTGACAGTCAACTACCTTCAAGAGCCTTGAAATTTAAGGTGAAAGATTGCAATTGTTTTTTTTCCTACCTAGCAGTCATATCAGGTGGCATTGAGGGGACAGACATGCTCCAAAAAGATTTTCCACTAGCGTCCCACAGGTTTTTATACTCATCTCCTTTAATTGTCATCTCCTGTTCTCCCTATATACTCATTCTCTTAGTGAAGTTAAATGCTCACATAGGTTTTCATATCACTGACACTCATCTCACTCATGACCTCAGTCACTACTGTTTCTGCTCAGATCTTAGCATGTCTTGGAGTCATCTCATCATGAATGGCAGCTCATTAGCTGAAACCTCAGCAGCACTTCATGACATGATTCATCCCAATATCATGATCTTGCAATCTACCTGGACATCTCAATGATCTTTGGACTACAGCAGCTCAAACTTGGCAGGTCTCCCTCTGAATGGAGTATTAGTGCCACCACTAATCTATTCTATCAATGAATATTGATGTATTCATTGATAGAAACTCGGCATAAGGTTGTCTATCTATCTATCTATCTATCTATCTATCTATCTATCTATCTATCTATCTATCTATCTATCTATCTATCTATCTATCTATCTATCTATCACACACCAATCTTCACCAGTCTCCACACTGTAGCACACACACACTTTCCCCATACTCCTTTTTATCAATCTACCTGTAGCACTCTCGCACTCCATCTGTCTGTCTGCTAATAACACTCTCTCCATCCATCCATCTCTCTACCAATCTACCAGAAACAACATTTAAAATGAATGAAATCACAAATCTATGGGAACATAGACATGTAACAAATCAAAATGCTTGGCTCAATGAGCACATTTCTGTTAAGTGTATTCTAGTGATGTCCTGTGAACAGTAACCCTCAAAATAAGTGGAATCACAAACCCACAACACAAAGATATTTCAAAATGTTTAGCTTAGTAAGAAGAACTGTGTCATGGGTATTTTAGTGATATTACCTGCCTGCCACGTTATGCCAGATGCACAGGTATTTTAGTGGTGTCACAAGCATTTGAACAGCATGTCATTCAGCCTACTGTATATAAATGTTGACTTTAATACAATCAATATGACTTTCAATATAGGTTCAATTACGTACACACACAGAGCTCCCTAAACATTGGGCTTGTGCAGGTGCATGTTCAGGGTTGAATTTTGTAGAAATGTTGAAACTCAAATTTCTTTCGGAAAATGTCAATTCTAATCATTATTTTTCTCCCGGACAAAATTTCAGTGCATAACTCATCTCACATTGTTTGTGCTACAGACACAATGGAGAAGTAGCTATAACTTTAATAAGCTAATAGAGTAACGGTGTTCAAACAGCAGACAAAAAAAAATCAGGCAAAAAAAATCTCATTTACTTAACTTGATGGAATGTTTACAATCTGCCTGGGAGTGTCCATTATAATTATACAAACTCCATTTATACAATTAAAATATATAATAATTATATAAACTGTATAAACTCACACACATTTGCGTGTGCAATGCCTGAAGCCCCTATAGTCTCCTTCTCCCTCTGTCATTGTATCTGTAACAAAGACTCTCACATCACCTATCTTTCTATCAATGCCACATATTCTTCAATCCATTTCTATAAATCTACCTGTAGCACTCATACCTTTGTCACTCCCACAGACAGATGGTAGAGTCCGAATTTGGCAGCAGCAGCATGAATCCATAGACCCAACCTGGTTTGGGCTAACACTCCAGCCATCTACTTATAGCTATATCAAGCAAATCTGGAGGAATTGTCAATGGAGTTGTGGAATCCATGCAATGAAGAATTTGATGGTGTTTTGAGAAACAAAGGAGGCCCTAGAAATATTAGTATAGTATACAATGAGTGTATAACTGTTCGTTCTATATTTTATTTTTGCCTTGTTGGAACATGACCTTTTGGTGGTAAAATTACTTGGTTTGTGATTTCTCAAATACTAATCTAAGTTATCTTGTGACTGTTGTGAATATTTAGTTATTGTGTGCTCCACAAGAGACAGAGAAAGCTGGAATTTTATTTAATGATCAACACCTTATTGCTTTATAAGATGACATTTAGACATTTTGCTGATATCATTGCTATTTTCTATACCAAAGCTATTTTTTTGCATGATATTAATCTGTATTTATCTACATTAAGCATCTACACCACTAGGGGGCCTAAACAGATGATTGGAACTAAGAGGTCTAGCCTTGTGAATCAGCATCAGACCATTATTCCTTCTTTATGAAAATTTACAACTGGTACTATGTATACAGATACATTAGTTCCAATCAGTAGCATTCTTTTGGCATCTGTGAAATCTAGACTAGTAACTAGTGAAGGATGATTAATTATTCCAGACTACATGTTTCCAATGTTCCAGAGTTCAGTCATGGTGTTCTTTACACTATTCCAGCTGATGCTTGGCAGTGAGAATAGTATGCTTAGACTTGTGCATAGCTGCTTGGTGATGAAATCCCAGTTTAGGAACCTCTTAATAAACAGCATTTTCATGGTCTAACACTTCATTACTTGAACTGTTGTTATTACTAGTAACTTTGGAATAACAGCTTTCACAGTTGACCATGGCCACGTTGTTGAACCCTACAGCAGATGTTTTTTCTTTTAGAGATGGTTGTAGTTCCTTTTGGAACCTTTTCCCTTTTTGCATTTATGGGGTATAATGTATATATACTGATTATTCAATAAATTTTAATAAGTAGATTATATAGGCAAAGGTATGTAGACACCTGACCATAATACCTATGTGAGCTTTCCAAAAAACTCATCCCAGACTCATCATCAAAATGTTGGATGTTTAGAATATCTTTGCATTAAGAATTTTTTTTACTGGACTCTAGCCAAGAGGCCTAGCCAAGATCTGTTCCAGCAAGACAAATGCTTTCACTCAGGTTTGTTGATGGTGGAGTGGATGGTCACTTTATGTGGTCACCCTAAAGCACCCTAATGTCTCTACTACCTTCTGGCACTTTTAGTCAAGCTGTCATATTTAGTCTTGCAAGAATTCCTGTTGTACTCTGCACTCAGTGTACATTAATGGTACAAGAGCATACCATATAATAACCTTTTACTGGTGTCAGCTACATGTTACTCCTGATATACCAGTGATCATGAGTACTTGTGCTCTCTGGACTTACCTGATCCATCCTATTGGAAGCCTGAATATAACTCTGCATAGATAGCCTTCAGATTTCTGTGGATGTTACTACACAGTCACCCTTAAAATGGCTGTGTTTTTTCCTTGCTACTGTCACCATTGAAATTTATGGATAAAAATGTTATGGTCAAATTTTATACAAAAAAACTGCTTTGTTACAATGTACTATGCACCAAATGAGATCAAGGCATGGACTGCCAAGGTTGGTGTGGAGGTAATTGAGTGGCCTGATCTCAACTGTACTGAGCACTTTTGGCAGTGGAAAGCTTTCATAGAAGAGTAAAGGCTATTAGAGTGGAATGAGGAAACAATTTAATATTAACTCCCATGTTTTTTTGGAAAGGGATGGTCAGCACTGTGGATGGTATTGACATAATGGCTATACAGATTATCTAAAACAACAACAACAAACAACAACAACAATCTGTAGTACACTGCAGTAACTCATTTCCATAGAACCACATAATTGTATCATAAACATTTTCTAAAATAGACCCCTGATGTGGAAGAAGAAACTCAGTCATGCTATTTTAGAATCCTTAAATGATTTTGGTGGGAAAACCATTAAAAACTCTATGTAAAAAACACTTTTTCAAATTTTTAAGACCTTAATAGTTAACCATAACAAATTAACCTTAAATATCTTGAATCCTTGAATACCAATACTAATATCAATACCAATTATTTTACTGTATTTTGGTGCTTCATACCATTTATACCCCATTGTACATTGTACTGACATGTTCACATACTGAAATCCTATATGAAATCTAATCCCTAATAACTGTGAATTTATGAGTCATCATGGGCAATTTTACAGTAATACTTAAGCATTAGGCTCTGATTATGGACGATATTCTGCAGCATAAATTCTAAAGAAAAGAGTGAATCGCCAAAGTCCCTATACATCCAAAAGATGGCGACAGAGAACGACTGAAGAAAGCTAGAACGGAAATAGGTTGTGCGGCAGAGCACTCGGTTCCACATCATTCAAAATTCCCTATAATTGGTATTTTACAGCGAGGCATATGTTGTGGAAGTCGGGAAATGTCGAGCAATAAATGGAGAGCATAGATAAACTCTGCAAGGTACTGCTAAAAAGTGAGAGGTTTGAATAAACAAACAAACACTCAAACAAACAAACAAACATTTAACACCACCACCACCACTACTACTACTACTACTACTACTACTACTACTACTACTACTACTAATAATAATAATGTGCAAACTGTAATGCATGATTAAGCTTTCAAACTACACACACACACACACACACACACACACACACACACACACACACACACACACACACACACACACACACACACACACACACAGGGGTAGGGCACGCAAGTGTTTTATTTGCCATTTGACATGTTTGAATACGTAGGTCATTCATTACAATTACCAAACTGGGTATTGTAGGAGGAAGTTTTAAGAAAAAGACCTAATCTGTAATAGTCTTTTCCCGAATCATCAACTTAACAATTCACACACACACACACACACACACACACACACACACACACACACACACACACACACACACAAACTATATCCTATTAAAACATTAAGCCAAACAAAATAATTGAGGTAAATGCTAAATATCTTTCAAAGTTTTGCTTAGGCATTTTTACATAAATCAATAAGATACAGTCAAAACAAATAATACATAAATCACTAAAACAAGTTCTAACATGTAAAATTTTTTCTTTCCTTTTCCTCTGTTTTAAAACTCTCAAAACACAACTAAATTCCCCCCAAAAATGCACTTTTCGTTAGGTTTCTATAAGCATTTCTCTAGTTGGTGTTCTTCGTCAAGTTGTCTAGAGAAGTTGCTGGGATTCATTGCTCTAATAGTTTTACTTTCTCGTGCAGTTTAAGCTCAGACATACGCAACACCATGCGCATGCGCCATAAGTGTTTTTTTATGACCAGGTGAGCAGAATTTGTTCAGGTAAAAGTGGAATTTGGCTTAAGGACAGGAGACTAAATGCGATAGCACGACGTGTGATCTGTTCAGCAAGACGATTCACTGATGTCAATATTTGGAATAATGGGAGACTGGCAGGTATGTGTTCCCCACTGGGGTAATTGAAGATGTATTATTTTAATTTTTACTAGCAACCGACAATGCAACTTGTTTATACAGCCACATTCTCAAAATAAATTCAAATCATTTTATTCCATACACTGTAATTAAGGTCGCAGCATACAAACTTTACATTGAAGTGATTATAGATCAGAACTAGCTGAAGTCAGTTATCATGCGTGGAATCCATGCATTTGTAAACAGTTGTGTAAGAACTTGGTAGGAGCTAATGAATGAATGATTATCCTCGTTACCTGTTTTAGCAATTAAACTGACTGGTCGTCAAACTTCGAGAACACATTTCAATAAAAGTTAGAGCTACTTGTTAGCACACCGTAAAGGTAACAGTTGCTTGACAAACAGTTTTGTTGCATGTCACATTTAAGGATCTCGAGCGATGCTGATTCATCTCAGATCTTTTACTTTGCAAAACACAGCAGTATCTGTATATTTGTCGATATGGTTGATTCTATGCTATTCATTAAAGCCATTCTATACATACACGTTTGTATAAACTCACCGAGAACTGAAATTGAAACATGTTCATTTTAGCACATTACTTTAAAAGGCGCGGATCTGATGTGTCAGAGTTCAATAATGCAATAATTCAAAATGAATACATTAATGTACCGTTACTTAGATTGGAGTGCGGTAACAATAGCTGTTTATATATACAATTTAAAAAAGATTTAAAAAAGAAACAATATAGTTTTGTGTGAGAATATTCCAATTATGTATGGGGCGGGTATGGCTATTCTGTGACCTGATATATACAGTATATATATATATATATATATATATATATATATATATATATATATATATATATATATATATATATATATATATAAAATGTGTGTGTGTGTGTGTGGCTGGTATCACTAGGAGGCGGCTGGTTTCACTATTGCGGTATTACCTAAGAGTGAAACCCCCACTACAAGATAGCTGTTTCTATTTTACCTTTCTCTGTCGTTATTGCCATTCTGAGCAAAGTTCCTTTCGTCCTCTCATTAATGACAACTGTTTAGGGAGGGGGGTTCTAAACCAAAATGATAATGGTGACCAGAGAAGACCAACGCCTTAACCCGGGCGACCTGTCCCTGGCTGGCAACCCGGGGTGCTCGTGTCGCCTCTTTCGAGCACCTAAACCCCGCTCGCCCAGTCGCTCATTCATATTTAAAAACCTATGTTGTTGTGTTAATTATTTACATTTCTAAAATCGCACATTTTACTTGTCCCGTACACACACAAGGATTGACCTCTTAGCATAACACTGGCAATACTGCCTCACGGTCAAAGATCCCAATGGGTCTAAAACAACAGTTTACGAAAATCAGTGTGGCAACAAAGTATTTCTGGCGACGAAGAGACGTGGAGTATTTGCATTGCATGACAGGCTCAATGATACGCTTAAAGATCTTAGTTTGAGAGCTGTCATTGGGAAATTTTTAGCTATGATCAGTAGAAATAACGGAGCAATTTCGTAATCCTTTTCTAGTTTCTGGTTTAATATTGGTCAGTAGAAATTATGACCAAATTATAAAGTTGTATATATTAAACGGAACTGTATATTTTGCCTTGTTTTAAGACTTCACCTCAACACATACACTATGCATTCGTGAACCAAAAAAAAAAAAAGTCAAAATAAAGAAATAAATAAAAAAAATGTACCTGGTTTTATCTGAGCATAGTTATGAATGTTGAGTAATGAGAATGGAGCGGCGGTTAATATGCTAATGAGGAAAGCCAGTGTTCATACAGTAGTGCGCAAGGCTCTTAACTTTCACCATTAGAGGGAGATCTGAGAGCGCACACAGCTCAAGCTGCTAAAGCCTGTCCTGCTTAGCTGTCGCGCACTGTGTAAAACTAGGCAAAAGAACGACGCTGTTCAATCAACTCATGAAAATGCTTTGGAAATTAACTGATAATATTAAATACGAAGACTATGAGGTAAGACAGTTTAAATGATTTTTTTTTTTCAAACAGACATTGCTATTGTAATATTTAAATGACTGAATATTTTTTTGCAATACTCAGTTTCATTACATTGCTGAATGTGTAGTGTTGAATGATAGGGTACTATCACATCACTATTATTATTATTATTATTATTATTATTATTATTATTATTATTATTATTATTACTACAGCTACTACTACATTTAATTTATACATTTAGCCATAGTCCACAAAAATATTCTTTAATCGCGTGTCCATGCTAGGACCATGGTAATGGTATAGAATTAAATAGAATTTAATATATATATATATATATATATATATATATATATATATATATATATATATATATATATATATATATATATATATATATATGCGCGCGCGAGTAGGGCTTCATATTTTGTGATGAAAAGTTTAGCGCCGTTTGAAAGGTTTCAGCAGTAATATATGGGAGCTGTTGTGGACTTGTGCAGCCAGTTGAACATGTTTTTGACTGCCTCTGGAGGACAGACATGCTACAAACAAGATTGAAACTTTTGTGGTTCCTTCTAATTCTGATGGTTCGTCTTTGTTATTGATTCTAGTACATTATTTTTCTTTCGGTGAACAGTCGAGTCTTTTATTATTATTATTATTATTATTATTATTATTATTATTATTATTATTATTACGTTCGGTTTAAAAAAATAAGTTCATAGATTGCAGCAATGAACCCAAAATAGAGCTGCGTGCGGAAACGCAGAGAAAGAAAAGGGAGTAGTTTTTTTTTTCTTCCCCTGTCAAGTGTGTTTACACGGTAAATGTGGAACCGTAAACTTCGGTAGGCCTATATATTCGCTCAGAAGGCGATTTAATTTGTTCGATGTAGAATAGCTGTTTATTTCCATGGGCCGGAATGTAGAAGGCCATGAAGCGCAGAAACACGGAAAACGAAGCACAACACAATGAGACAGACAGCGCAGACGACCGCCCTTCCAAAACTAACAAAAATTCCAAATGAAAACGGCTCAATGCTTGCTGGATTTTTCACACGAATCTGAGGTGCACTGTTTTCTTCCTTCATTCTTTATTTAGTCGTTTCCAAGTTAATTCTGTGCTTTTTTCACTTTTGCTTGCCCTCGAAGCTTTTAAAATGTTTACCCCTCTCTCACTCTCTGATTCGTCAGACGCAAGAGAATGTCCCTCTTTTTTTTTGTCTCCCTCCCTCCCTTCTTCCCTCCCTCCCTTTCTCTCACTCCCCTCTCTTTCTCACCCCATCTCTGATTAGATATACCGATTCCTCGTTCAATGGACGTCATTTAGTGCAGAGTCTGCCTTGAGTTGCTTCCTCGCTTCACGCTCGATTTCCGACCATTCTTCTCTTAAGCGTTCGTGTAATATTAATAGTCATGAATATCTTCTAATAGGAACCCAGAAGAAGACGCAGCTCATTGCTACTATGCGCCCAAGCAAGGGATCAGCTCACTGACAGAGCGAAGCGATGGAAAAGGGATTCAAGACACTTTAATCAGTTTATCCGCAAAAAATCTAACCGCTGCATTTTAAGAGCAGATGAAGAACACTGGGAATCTACCCAAACTCTGATGGATTATCGTGGTTCTTCTTCACTTATTTGAACACTGGTTTCCGTGATTTCGACGCAGAATACAGTGCTGAGTTTGATTCGTTTGTTTATTTTCGCTGTTTTGTCGACATTCGTCTTTCCCGAATTCTCGCGTTTAAAAACGCTCGGAAATCTTCACAGATGTTAGTGCACAGTTTTTCCGCGATGGTGAGTGACAAGCAAGGCTACAGTTTATAAAATCTCTCATATTTAGGGTCTTCTCTTTTTTATTCTTTGAGGCTGTACTTTTTTTAAACATCGAACTATTCTAAGTAACATTTTATTAAATTTATCATCTATTTTTCCCTTTCTTACCTTAAAATGTGAAACAAATGATCACTAATTCTGCAGATATATGCAGTTCGAATGCGCCAAATCATTTGCCTCTTTTACCGATAGTCGGAAATGTGCATTATTATTTTATTATTGTCACCAACAAATGAATCTCACCATCTAATAAAAAGAGGCATACGCTCTGATTAAATAAACAAATAAATAAATATATAAATTCACTTGGAAAACTGAGCATGACGCTTCCAGATGTGGAACAAATGCTTCAAAAATCGGTCACAACGAATGTTTAATATTTTGCACTTTTAACTCTCTGTACAGGATCGTCACGACGGCACCAGCAACGGCACAGCTAGGCTACCTCAGCTGGGCAGCGTGGGTCAGTACAGCAGCGCACCGCCGCTCTCCCACACGCCGAACTCGGACTTCCAGCCGCCGTACTTCCCGCCGCCCTACCAGCCCATCTACCCGCAGTCTCAGGACCCCTACTCTCACGTGAACGATCCATACTCCATAAACTCACTGCATGCGCAGCCGCAGCCGCAGCATCCGGCCTGGCCGAGCCAGAGACAGAGCCAGGAAAGTGGCCTGCTGCACCAGCACCGTGGCCTGCCGCACCAGCTCTGCAGGGAGTACCGCCGAGAAGTGTTGCTGCCTTCGGCACACGGCATTGACACTGGACTCACAGACTCGATCCCCATCCATGGAATACCTCATTCTTTAGACGATGTACAGGTAAGGTGAAGCGTCAACTTTAGCGTTACCCCCGGGTTGTTTTAGAAGCTACATTCTACCGAGACATTCTACATTCTATCTAGAAAGCCCTTTACCTCATCAAACAGAAAATTATTCAGAGTTTCTGCTACATTTATTCCTTAAACATTTTATTGACCATATTGCAGCGCTCTTTAAATGCTGGCAATTGCAATGCGCGATTAAAGAATACATTTAATATTAAATCATATTACTGCCAAATTATCGGTGCCACAAGCAGCAGTATTACCGGCGAGGGGGTGATGATTGTTGTTCAATTTAGTATCAGCATTGCCTTAATGATTATATAAAAAGCCACAAGTTCTCTAAAATAAATTCTAAAATAAAGCACACGTTAAATGGAGGAAAGAACGCAGTTTTCTGTACATAAATATTCATTTTTTTTTTACAAAAAAAGAGGATATGCTTTATTGCACATTTTCCTTAATACTGACTGGCATTTTCGGACGTGGGTTTTGGTTGCCCGCATTTCAGCATTGATTTAATTATCTGCCAACTGAAAAGATTCAGGCGAACAGAAAGTGATGCATTTCCACAGACAAGCATTTCATGCAAAATATGAAGGCATATAGTTACTTTTTATTTATCGCACAGAAAGTGAAACAGGAAAAGCAAATAGCTAACAACCATTACTGCCATCTTTCGTTTTTTAGAAAAAAATATTTTTCATTGTCTATTAAAATAAAATAGAATTTTTCTTAAAAAAAACAAAAAAAAAAAAAACAGGCTTATATTTTAAGGCAAAATGTATATAATTTGTCTTAAATGCTTTGATGCTTACTTTTTGTCTTGAATGCTTAGATGCTTTCTAGTATGATTCTTAATATCTTGTTTTCATCGTTTGTAGCACGTTGAAGATCAAGGAATTCACGTCCCTGACCAAACCGTAATCAAGAAAGGTAAGCAATTTCCTTTTAAATACCGTACGTGCCTCGACTGGCTGCTCGGCGACTGTAAAGCCTAGTCGAACTTGCTCTGAAGAGTACACTGGGTTAATTTGTAGGCTTTCAGTTAGCTTGCCGATGGGGCACTATACATTTTAAATAAGCCATTTACAGCGGTCTCATGCTAACATTGGCCTGAAATGTGTAACTTCGCATGTTAATACGATACTATTTATTTCATCGTGACTTGCTATCCACTTGGTTGGAAATTCAAGTACGAAAATGGCACCGTTAACAATGTATGAACGTGTGCGCTAAAGCACCATACACTACACTACAAATACTCTGTCCTTAAAGATCTATAACATATATAAATCTTAAATAAGACATTTTATGTTCAAAAAGATTTTTTTCCATCTGCTGGTCTACATGTCCCGTTTCGGCTGCACATATTTGGAGAACAAATTTCCAAAAAATGATGCCACGAGCTATTGATGGCTCTAATTTTTTTTTCCGACATTAAATGTTTGTTACTTTTGATACGTTGCGGATGCATTGCACCGAAGTATTTTTTCATATCTGCACGATAATTGGTTGTTATACCAGCAATCTCCGGAGTTCGCTTAACTGCCATTGTCTCTATTAGCCTCCGCTGAGCCATTAATGTCACAAGTGATCTATCCAAAAGTGCTTAGCCCTTTGTCTCCGTTTACCGTGCAAAGAACGACAAAGAAACAACACGCGTTGCAGGGATACGAGCGCGCACGGTGTGTGTGTTTGTGTGTGTGTGTGTGTGTGTGTGTGTGTGTGTTAGGGGGGGTGAAGAAAATGTGCAATAAGCAGATTATTTCCTACAGAATTTCCTACCATTATTCCTACAGAAATGAGTTCTACAAGAATAGAGAATTGAATTAGAAACATATATATATATATATATATATATATATATATATATATATATATATATATATATATATGTTTCTAATTCAATTCAATATATATATATGTGTGTGTGTGTGTTTGTGTATAAATAAAATGTATATACTAATACTACTACTACTAGTACTAATAATAATAATAATAATAATTCCTTTCATGCATATATTTCATATTATATATACATTTAATGCATTATTATTATTATTATTATTATTATTATTATTATTTCATTTATTTTTTGTCGTTGTAAATAATATTAATAATAGTAATAATGATAATAGTAATAATAATTTCGTTAGCCACACATTGCTTATGGATGCTCCGTTTCCTTCATTATCCAGCCTAGACTTCCATTCAGTATCTATATAGAAACAATGCCGTACACGTTCCTCTGTTATATTCCCACGTCACGACTGTGATAATATTAAATATTTTGATGGCCAGACCGCTTTATTACCCGAGGCGTATATGCAGTTACATTCATGAGCTGAATGAAAAGTCATTGCTATCGTATCCATTTTTCTACAACTAGAGGCCTTCCTTTTTGATAAGAAGCTACTGCCTACAATGATCCATTCGTCATAAGCGAATACGCCTAGTCTTATTCAGGCTTTCTGGCTGATAGCAATCCATTCTTTTGCTTGTGTTTCAAGTAGATGAACCTGAAGTTCTGAAATATTGATGTGCCCTTTTTTCTCTTAGGTCCTGTTTCATTATCCAAGAACAGCAGCAACGTTTCTGCTATACCTATAAATAAGGATGGTCTTTTTGGCGGCGTTGTGAATCCAAACGAAGTTTTCTGTTCTGTTCCGGGTCGTCTGTCTCTTCTCAGCTCTACATCAAAGTACAAGGTCACAGTAGCGGAAGTGCAAAGACGCCTCTCGCCGCCTGAGTGCCTCAACGCCTCCTTGCTCGGTGGGGTGTTGAGAAGGTGAGACGGTCTTCCATGATTTTGCTCTTTACCTTTCTTTTCAAGTGCCACCAATAATTAAACCGACCAACATATTTAGAGTTGGGTTCTTAGGCCTTGTAGCAAAAAGACTACCATAGCTATACAAGGATGTGTATCGGAATACACAATGCAAATTGGCCTTAAAATAATACAAGACAAATAAAAAATATACAGCAAAAATAAAAAAAAACATCATAACAATTATAAACATCATAACAATTATAAATGAGTTGTGTGTCTTTAAGTAACAGTTTGGTAACATTTTTTAATAGTAGTTATTTGTGTATGTATGAAGAAGGAACCAGTGATTGGCGCATAATGCTGCTTAGGCCTTTGCAGATATAATCAATAAGCTGGTTCATGTCACTGACAATCTTAAAGACAATGAAACACAAGATATATGATTGATTTACCCTTCGATCAACAGGGCAAAATCTAAAAATGGTGGAAGATCACTAAGAGAGAAACTGGACAAAATCGGATTAAATCTACCGGCAGGAAGACGCAAAGCAGCAAACGTTACACTGCTGACGTCACTTGTGGAAGGTAAGTCTCACTATAAGTGCGGGTTAAAGCAGTTCAGCAGCAGACCTAACATTGTTGTAGGTCATTATACAGAGCCGTGGCCTACTATAATCCATAATTTTAATTTGTTGTTTTATGGTCGGTTGTCCTAAAAAATAAGCGCCTGCGATTCTGGTGGTGGCGACTGACTGATTAAATAAAACTTTAATATAATTAGTTTTCTTTCTTTCTTTCTTTCTTTCTTTCTTTCTTTCTTTCTTTCTTTCTTTCTTTCTTTCTATTATTATTATTATTATTATTATTATTATTATTATTATTATTATTATTATTATTATTATTATTATTGTTATTATTATTATTATTATTATTTACATGCATTGCCTTGATTGAGTGTAATTATTCTTTGTGGTGGTATTTGGTTTTTAAAGGTAAAGGTCTGATACGGTTCATTGGTTCTTGTTAATCATTATGGCTGCAGACTGAAAGCTATATTCATCCTGCTTCATTGAAATTTGGTGTTGTATGTTAATGAGCCTGTTGAAATGTACGATTCTTTCACGATAAAGTGGAGGGGTCTAGGGGACGTGGAACCGAGTGGTGATATGGAAGGACAGCAGGTTTCTGAAGCGATGTTATTGCTTACTGTGCTCCGTTTTATGGAAAGCGGTTTACTGGACCAGAGCTTGCTAATTGGCGCATGCGTCCTTCCGGGGGTTAGACTTATGGCAGGAAAGCCTGAAGTTAAAATCCAACTGTTTCAGGAAATTAAAACCAAAGACTTGAGAAAATCAACAAAACAGACCTAGATTAAATGACCTAGTGATTATCAAGGTTGAAGTAGTCTTGAGTCAAGAGCTTTACTTGCTGATGCTTGTGTTTGGTACCCGTCAATCAATTCTACAGATTTACGAATCAGTATTTTGGGGTCTGTGTGACGCCCATTATCAAATACTATTTAAATTGATTGTTTCTATTGTGATGGAAAACCTAGTTTATTTTGACATACTAATTTATAACCTAATTTCGACACTATTCGACAAAAAATAAAGAGCTCTTAATTTCATTGATAAATGTAAGCTTTTGGAAGAATGCCCTGTCCTTTTGCCGAGAACGTTAATTAGATGATAAATGTGCAAAGTGAAGGTGTTAATTGGTCTACATTTGGTGTCAGTAATTTAAAGTAATATATTACACAATCCATTTTTTTCTTCTTAGGCGAAGCTGTGCATCTTGCCAGAGATTTCGGTTATGTTTGCGAGACCGAATTCCCAGCCAAGGCAGTAGCTGAATATGTAAACCGTCAGCATTCCGACCCAAATGAACAAGTCCAAAGAAAAAATATGTTACTGGCAACGAAGTAAGTGATATCTTTCTGCTTTTAAAATGACCAAAAGTGTATTTTTTTTTTTTTACAAGCGCATAGTCTAAATCCAAACCACAGGCACGATTGCATAACAATTTCTTAGTAGTTGAATTTCGGTGACAATTGTTATGCATTTTTCATGCGTTAATTTCATGGGCTTGTAATATTTATGTTAGAATTGAACAAATGTCTGCATTCTAGTGAAGTATAATGGATAAGAAATCCCACTGGGCGACGTCAAATCGACGTCTATACCACATTCAAGTCCATACATGAACATTACGCTTCTTTTTTTTTTTACGCTTCTTGATGTTCAAAAATCAAGCTGGAGGAACAAAAATGAACATTAAAACAGTTTAATTTCTCAAGTAATAATTACAAAAATTGTCATTTATTCTAGGCCCATTCTCATCTCCAGATACATGCGTGACGTACGATAGATAATGCGTATTTGACTTGATTCGTTTGAACTTTCGTTGCTAGTTGGCTTGATTCTGCAGTAACAGCAACACTGTCAGGCGTCATATTGATTAGGGGCACAGCACGCTCAGATCAAATGCAACAAAGTGTTGTTAATGCATTTCTTACTAAAACAATCGGTTATATAAAGTCAAATTGGCACTTTTGTGTGCACATATCACGGCATCAGCTCCTCACACTGAATTGTGTCTCCTTCTAGACAAATCTGCAAAGAATTCACCGACCTTCTCTCCCAGGACCGCTCGCCTCTGGGGAATTCACGCCCGCAGCCCATACTAGAGCCGGGCATTCAGAGCTGTTTGACTCACTTCAGTCTAATTTCTCACGGATTCGGGACGCCGGCAGTGTGCGCGGCCGTCACCGCGCTACAGAACTATTTGACCGAGGCCATTAAAGCAATGGATAAAATGTACCTGAACAACAATCCCAACAGCCACTCCGAGTCCGGCACTAAAGGTGGAGACAAAGATGAGAAGCACAGAAAGTGATCTGCGACCATTAGACCACCGCACAGATATTATAAAATTATATATATATTACACTAGTGATAAAAAGGACAATATGCCATTTCCCGATCTTGACATGTTTTATTTCTTTAAAAACCGCAGTTCATCCTGGGATTCATGGAAAGACACTTTTATCTAAATGAGAAGAAATAATTGTGTTAATGAGGTGCAGGTACCAGCTCCTAACAGGGGGCGCGTGAGCAAAGAAGAAAAAAACTTTTTCCACACGACTTTTAATGAACTCCCTCTTTTTTATGAGCTGCAACGGGCTGAAATTTAGCCACCCTTATCAGTTGTCAGTTGACAATTGTAGCCAAGTGACAAAAAAAAAAGAAGCTGAAAGAGGATGATTTTCTATCAGTATTGTGAATAATAAACTTGAAAGAGTCCCACAGTTCCATGCCATGTCTTCACACACAGACGGTTCACTCTGAGAGACCAACTTGAACTTTGAATTTAAACACGATTCACGGTTATATGAGGGAATCTGTGTTCATGTATGTATATATTTATTTATGTGTAATTTAACGGGAACTGTAAATATGGTGCATCTGTTGAAACTTCTTTTTTATTTATCTGGTGCCTCCTGTTTTAGTGGGTTTGAATATTCGCTTAGTTCTTTATGTGGTTTTACGGTTCTTAGGAAACAGAAGGGTTTTTTTTTTATTTTAATTCAGCCCTCTTGTAGCATGTTGAGGCGTCACTGAAGCAAGTGAACAAATTTAATAGAAATAAACGTTTATTTCTCTGTCTACTCCTCATGTCATTTCCTTTTAAATTGGAAAAAAAAATCACAAAAAGACCCCGTGACTAGTTTTATGTTTCTATTTTCTTGAGCATTTATGTGAGCTTTTATTGTGTTGTGCCAATCAGAATACTTTTCACGTCGTGTTCTTCCCTTGAAGCACCATAAGAGCAATAAATGGATAACCTATTGTCTTTAAAATTCATTTTCTTTTTCTTTCTTTTTTAAAGAATTTCAAAAAGGTTGGGGCCAACTGATATCTGGTGCCCTGTGTCCAATGTCGAATTGGAGGCGGTTTTATCTGTAATGTGCTGGCAATAGTTCCCATGCCTGTCAATGTATTATAGTCATTTGTTGCCCACAAACGAAAATAAATATTTGATACGCTTCATGTCACTTTTCGATTTTAATTAATTATCTTTTTTTATTTAGTGATTGACACGCTGGGCTTTTCGTGTTTATCTATCTATCTATCTATCTATCTATCTATCTATCTATCTATCTATCTATCTATCTATCTATCTATCTATCTATCTATCTATTTGATTGTTTGCTTGTTTTCCTGTTTGTCTACCCTATCGAGTTAGCTCTCCCCTGGCGATTGTTTCATGCAATAAGCAGTTTAACCTTCTCTTTTTTCTGAAGTAAAACAACACTAACAACAACAACAACAACAACAACAACAATAATAATAATAATAATAATAATAATAATAATACTTTTCGAAATGATTAAAATAATGTTACTGTAAACTGTTCAGGGAGGAATCATTCAAATATATGAGTGTTTTTTCCCCCCAAACTAAATTACACAGACAACAATGATTCCTCAATCGTGTTTGAAGTGACTCTATGTGGTTTCAGCCCTCAAGCAAAACTGCTCTTAAAATCAGTCAGATATATAAGCCTGGGTTGGGGGTGACTACACTTGCCATGTCAGCGCGCTATGCTGTTAGACGCCACTTTGTTTTGATACGTTCCTTCTACCAACTTACAATAAATATGTACAATACAGATATTACAGTGCGATGGATATTATCAATTAGTTGTTTGGATGAGGTTTGGTAAATTCTATTTCAGAAATCATTCTATTAGAATTAACAAGCGAAGTTTAAATAGGTTTCGTAATATTTCGTTTGATAACATTTCTCAGGGCCGGCGTTCTTCTGGTAGGTCATTTTGTTATTCGTGCAATGAATAAATATTAAAAACACTTCATTCAGTATATTATCGTTCCCTAGTATGAAACATTGTATACAACCAATTTGAAACACATTTGATTGCTTATTGATACTCAGCACCTCGAAATCAATCTCCAGTGGAGCGTATTGGTCCCATTTCACAGTCACCAACCCAGTTCTTTAAAGTCTGTGTTTGCAATGGCATTGACGTAAGATTACAGGCTATTCTTTCACAACAGTGGTCATTTGGCCCGTGAGCTTTTTTTGTTTTTCAGCGACTTTTTTCCGATTCGGTGGCTATTGTTTTCGAATTAGGTTAAAGAAGCCTAACTGCAGACGTCCTTGGCATAATTACAATGCAAAGTGCTGCAGCAGGTGAGCATTATCTGTCAGTACTGTTTTTGTTGGCTCAATTTCAGATTGTTTGTGGGAGTTTAACCACGGGCGCAATGGCTCACTTAAAAAGAGTGATATTCGGCTGTATCTTCAGCACTAATCAACAGGGAAAGCGCTCGAATATCATTTAAGAAAAAAATTAATAATACTTAAAAAATTAACCCTACGTGTCCCTTTGTTACTAACATTATTACATGCATTTTTGTAAATTAACTGAACACATTGTATGTTATTCATATGCATATCAGTGTGTTAATTTACTCCTCAAAAAATTAAAGCATTTAAAATCATTTCATTTACGTCCATATAGAGTCTGTTTACATTTATATTGTAACATATTATACTATATATTTTTTATATTTTAATTTGTATTTTACTGCAATTTCACTTTAACTGGAAGAACTAGTTTAACATAATGCCTGGAAGCAGGAGCGGTGTGTGTAAAACAGCGCAAACTGATATTCGGGGACATTGCAATACCCTGCTGAATTTGGCTAATTCACTATCATTTCGGTCTATCAATTTCACAATAATCTTTTGTGATAATTAATGTTATTAGGTTTTTCATTTATTGAATTATACAGTATCTCAGCTATAATAAACACCTGTAAAAAAAAAAAAAAGAACAACAATGCTTTTAACTGGTTCGGGGCGGGCGGTGGTGGTGGTGGGGTGTGGGGTGTTACACTTGTCCTTAACTCTGCAGGACCTATTTACCAAACTTAATTTGACGCTCGCTCTTGCTAACACCCCCTCAATCTCTCTCTCTCTCTCTCTCTCTCTCTCTCTCTCTCTCTCTCTCTCTCTCTCTCTCTTCTTTTTTTCTCTCTCTCTCTTTCTCTGTCTCTTTCACACACGCAAACACACAGACACACACACACGCACGCACACACACGCACGCACGCACACACACACACGCAAACACGCACACACGCACACACACACACACACGCACACACACACACACACACACACACACACACACACACACACACACACACACACACACAACTACTCTGCTGTAACGATGGGTATGCTCTAAAACTTCGGCCTAAGTTTAATTACAACCGAGCGAACTCACCAGCTCGTACATTTAAGACGGCCACGGGAACGGTAATTTAAAGTGAGCAAAAGCGACATATTCAACACCGCTGACAGAAATTACTTTATCAAAATGTCACCACCTCAGATAAGCTCATATTGGATAATATGGTCGCGCTAGCCTTGTTTTGATAGGAAATTAAACAAAATTTACTAACGCATCAATGAGCTGCTGCCTTTATCCACGGGTTGTGCGTCAATTAGTCTATTCTATGGCATATATTCTAGTTTTGGTTGAAATAATTGTGAGAAGGTCGTACGAATTTGAACCTCGGTTGAAAGCTTGTTGGACAAAGCGATACTCTCGGGCGGTGGCAAATAAATGAACTGACACCAAAGCAGCAATATTAATAGTCTAATTAACATGAATCAAATAAACAAGCTACACCATCACATCTACAAGCACCAGCTTTCATTTTCGCTGTTTCCTTGAGATAATTTGAGTTACTCATGAGCTAATTCGTTTTGACATACAAGCTGTCTATAAAGGAAGGTTTTGAAAGAGCGAGAAAAAGAACGTTGATTTGTTCGACTGAGTAGCAATAGGAAAGCGCTGGCAATCGTGTTACGTGACTGTAAGTTTTTTAATCGAGCGCAAAAAAGCTAATTGTACTCGACTCGTGACCTTAGAACCTCATCATTTGAGGTCTCGCTCCATTACTGACCCCAGCCGATAGAGCAGGCTGGGGGACACTTCAATGCCAAGGAGGTCAAAGACTTCACCAAATCGTTCGTGATAGTTCGACGCATTAATGCAACCGATTAGAAAACTATACGGATTTGAATAAATAAACTGACAAAATTAATTCGTCTGTTGTACACATGATGTGATAGGTTTGGGTCCTTAGAAAACCGTGAAAAGTTGTGTTTCACATGCTAGACTTCATTATTATTATTATTATTATTATTATTATTATTATTATTATTATTATTAATAATAATAATAATAATATTATTATTATTATTATTATTATTACCTCGTTTTGTTTTCCATCGAACACACGGATGTTTATTGTTTAAATTATTCATTATTAAACTGACGAGAATTTCAACTAATTCAACGCTGATCAGAAGAATTCTTTCCCATTTAATAATCTCAGTAGTGTATTTGTTATCTTTTCCTTTTTAAACCCAATGTTACTTTAAATATTTACTGAAAGTAATATTAACCATGGGACTAGGTTTATAATCTCTAATCCGGAAAAGTGAAGTTCATGTCACTTTTGGAGATGAATTCAGCACTATTTGTGTACACTCAAAAATAAAGAGTCCACAACGGTTTAAATGTTTCATTTTCTGCTTAATATAGTTTATATTCTAGTTTGAGCCTCGCTCTCCCCCTTCCTCACCCAAGCCAGCCGGGGGGAATGTTGCCGTGGGCCAAACATATGCTTCTTTCCATTGCGCTAATCCAAATTCAGCGTGGAGGAATAATTGCTCGAGTGGCCATGGTTTCACAGGGCTTTGTCCCTCGCTGGCTCCCGTCAGCCAGGCACACGCCATTTCAATCAATTTCTTTTGAGGGCTGTCTCTTTTTATCAAACCTTAGTCCCTGCAAATGATGTGAACATTTAACAAACCGCTTCACGCTTCATAAAGAATGCCAACCTGCTCTCCCTTTCTCCCTTCTCTCATGCTCTTGTGTACACACACACACACACACACACACACACACACACACACACACACACACACACACACACACACACACACACACACACACACACACACACACAAAAGAGTGAAGGCAAACCACATTATTATTCATTCATTTTTTGTTTAATCGTTTTGGATTATATTTTTCTCTTATGGATACACGCATTTTAGACAATCCTGGAATTTAATCAGGGCTGATTTAGGAGGTCGAATTAATCGTTACGACGGTCTCAAAATATCATCAAGCAATTATTATGAAATTGTTTATAATACTTCACGATAGCTCAATTATAAGCAACAGTGTACCCACACGCACATTCGCAAGATCGCGTGAGCGCGCACACACACACACACACACACACACACACACACACACACACGCACATACACACACACACACAGAGAGAGAGAGAGAGAGAGAGAGAGAGAGAGAGAGAGAGAGAGAGAGAGAGAGAGAGACTCTCTATTGTACTCCCGACCTTTGCACCACAAACGAACACAAATGGTACTAATCATAACCATTTTCGCTAATTTTGGGGTTAAATGTAAGGTTTTATTCGATAAATGTATGTGGGTAACAAACGTCATTAGACAAATACAAATTGGACGAATGTAATTTGTTTACACATAAAAGGAAATAGTCACCCGGGAATGTAGTCTCATTCGAAAAGCCTGAATATGATCTACCGGTGCAGTTCAAACAGTCTGCATCCCCTGGACTCACCTTACAGAACCGGGAAGAAAATGCTTGCTCTTTCAGATGACCTGGTGCTACTGGAGTTGTTGGGAGGCATTAGCAAAAATGGTGCTTTACAACAAATGTGCAAATACATTGTCTTCTAGAGTCTATATGATAGGATCCCTATCTCTTAAATTTTTTTGTCAAAAAAAGTTATGAAGATAATGAACATTGTTTTAGATGATAACACAGAACAAGATCAGACACCCAACCTTTACAAGTCAATATAAGCATCAGTCAGCTTTCTGGAACTAAATAAAATGAAATGAAAGTTAGTTAAACTAAATAAAATAAAATGAAAATTAAAACTATATAATATAATATAATATAATATAATATAATATAATATAATATAATAACCTACGTTATAACAAAATATTAAATATATAAACAAAAATATATAACATTCAGGTAGGAATGACAGTAACAGAGGTTGTGCAAAGAGATGTTATTGCTGTTGTCATCTTCCCCTGGTAGTGTTGAATAATATTGTTAAATCCAAAGATTGGCAAGAAAGACTGCTAAGGTAAAGAAACGATTCCAGTGTCGTGCTGTTTTTGTAATCAATGATCTGAAACGCCTTCAAGACGGCAGTTTTGGAAGAAGACTGTTTGCAGACTGGGATGTGTCAGCAAAGATTACTCTTGCTCGCCTTCGCATTGTGGATATATGCAGGTAGTTATGTGAAGGCGATGATGTTCTCAGCTATTCTGACGGTGCTTTGGAATTTCCTCTTTTCTTGTAAGGATGCTGCACCACAAGCGGTAAATGTTCATATAAGGATGCTTTCAGTGGTGGCAGCGTAGAACTGCACTCTTACGACATGGTGAATAGTGTGGCGATGGAGGGTGCTGAAACAACCTGAACTGCACTTTTGGTTTTAACCATTAAATGTTAATATACACAACACATATTTAAGCATATTCAAATGAAGCAAATAATGGTTTCTCTTATATTTTCTAAGTTACAACAAATTGTTAGTGTTGTTTGTTGTTGTTTTTGTTGTTGTTGTTGCTGTGTGTGTATGTGTGTGTGTGTGTGTGTGTGTGTGTGTGTGTGTGTTAAAGAAAACATTATTTAACACAAAGTGCTGTTGCTGTTAAAACTTTATTCCAAATTCGTTAACGTTTCATATGTCCTAACTAGGAGTCTCGCTTAGTGGATCACAGCCTCTCCTGTCTGTTCCTGTCTGTTTCTGTCTGCTTTCTGTCTGCTTTCTTGTGATGAATGTAAACACATCTTCAGAAAAAAATAGTGTTCCGTCTAATACACACGAGTTCAGTATTCGCATGAAGTTTTATTTTCTCTTAATCAAATGAAAAAATCACAACGGAAGATTTTCTTGTAAAACGCGCACTTTCAGGAATACGAGATGGGGTATAAAAAGAGCAACCGAGAGAAAGAGAGAGAGAAAGAGAGAGAGAGAGAGAGAGAGAGAGAGAGAGAGAGAGAGAGAGAGAGAGAGAGAGGGCGTTGTCGGTCTGAATTAATAGACGTGATAATTTCATACCAAAGAAGAACAGTATTTCATCTCGCTGCTATCTGTTCCATCAGAAAGGGTCGCACCGCAGCTGCGACGCAGGGCGCGTTATTATGAAGTTTGATGATGGGATCCCGTTTACTCGTCTATAGCACCTCGCTCCAGGCAAGAAGTAGCTGCAGGCTACGCCAGTGTCAGACCCTGATAAAGGATTTACCCTGCTCCCAGAGAGAGAGAGAGAGAGAGAGAGAGAGAGAGAGAGAGAGAGAGAGAGAGAGAGAGAGAGAGAGAGAGAGAGAGCAGTTTTTCACTGCACATCTAATCAACTGGCAGCGATGGCCTCGCCGACTCACTCTTTCGTTTCCCCTTTTAATATTACATACAGATCAGTTTGGCTTATTGCATCTTACTGGATATGTATTTATCTATCCGGCTATATAACTGCATTACAGCTATCCCATTTTGTTAGAAGTCGAATTCAAAATCAGGCGAAATCCAAAATCAACGAGTAAACAACTATTTATTATTATAATTATAATTATAATTATTATTATTATTATTATTATTATTATTATTATTATTATTATTATTATTATTATTTATAACAGTTTAATGCCCGTGTCTATGCTGCATTTTTTAAAATATTATAATAATTTAATAATACTATTAGCATTTACTTTCTTAGTCTACAATACATTTTCATTTTCTTTATTTAAGAATGCAACTTCATACAAAAATTCTATCCATTAGATTTGTTGAACACCTACTATAGTACACTATTGTTGCAGCATTTCAATCTTTTATATTATTAATCTTTAATTACAATGTGATAATTAGAAATAATTGATCACATCTACTGAAGTAAACTGAAAATAAAGCATAAGCATGCAAACTATTATACTTTTTTACAATGCCTATATTCATTGCTCATGTAATAATAATAATAATAATAATAATAATAATAATAATAATAATAATAATAATAATAATAATAATAATTTACACAGATTGGGCTCCCTTAAAGCTTAAACAGCCTTTATGTGAGGACAATTATTTACGGCTGTCAAAGTCATATTTGATTTAAATAAAATAGCAATATTATAAGAACAGTCAGCTGAACCATAGTGTTGATAAAAGGATATAGGATTCATCATAAACCTTTTTTTTGTCTTCTATTCGTTTTGTCAATTGACTCTTACTAAAATGTGCTTCAATGCAAGCATTTCACATACAGAGGCCTATTAATGATATGCAAATAAATATTTCATGTAAAATTGACAAAAGAGTCCAGTGTGTAACTGCAGTCTAATACAGTGATTAATGTAGATGAAGTAAATTGCTATAGTCATACATAAAGCTTCCATTAAATCAGGACATTTCAGATAAAAGTCTGATGAAGGGAGTTTCTCAGGGAACTTTTGTACAACATATAATTCTTTTAATAGCTTGTAATAGCTTCTAAAATATAATCATGTTGTGTCCTTGCAGCATTCCATGTTGTAATATCATAAAAATACCAACATGCTAATAAAAAAAAATAATACCCAAATAGAATAAAAATATTGATACACCTACAAGTTCATTTTTACGTGATTTGCATCTGAAATAATTAACAAGCAAATTCTAATAATAAAAAAAACTTTTCAGTTTTGTTTTTATCTTGCCAGTGTTCTACTTTGAGTATGATATTATCTCTCTGCATAGGACCAGGCCTCTGCTGTTATCCTTTTCCACTTTTAAAGATCTAAACAGTCTTCATTTATAATCAGATTTCAAAATAAGCATCCAAACCTCTGTGCTAAGTGGCCTAGCATGAACAGCAGTGCCATGTTTAACACAAGTTCCATTAAAGAACTCCATTACTTTTACTGAAGGAAATGGAGCCCGAGGCTGAGGGGAAAGAAAGAGGGAGATGGAGCAAAGAGAGAGACCTAGAGAGAAGGCAGAGCTGAAAAAAACCTCTCATTGATAATTAAGTGCTGGTTAACCTCGGTGTGTGGTGCCTCTGTACTTTGCTTACCAATCAAGCGGGTGGGCTCCTCCTACGTTTTGTGACAGTAACACGTGCCAGCTCTAATAAGCTTAAATTAGTGTGGAGGGGGCTGAGGTTAATTATGACTTAACATGTTTGATTGAGTGGATCAGATCAACAGTGTTGGGGATTTGGGAAGAGGATCTCATTTATTAGACACTATTTTGTATCCTTGTTTCACTATGATGAAAATGAATGTGACCTGCTGGAGTTTAAGTCTCAGAGTGTGAAACCTCTTCTATTTGATTAAGCCAAAAGAATTTGCATAGTGTATTCAAAACATGCCCTTTTGCATGCACATAACTGCACGCACTCATTCATGTTGAAACTTTGAGTCCATCAAACATACGACACATTCTATTTAACAATGTGAACGTCATCATGATCATACTTATTGTCAGAAGGCTAAAAAAGAAAAATATATTATGACTATAACCCCAAGGACACTAAAGAGAAAATGCTTCAAACAGCAAAATTTGAAATAGGGGCAAAAAGAAGAGGAAACACTTAAATGTGGAATACATAAGCTACTAATGGCAAGCAAATTGATAACAGCTATTTTTATTCCCAAAAACAGCTTCCCCTCTCAGTGTGGTATGCAGGCACATAAAAGTAAATTCAAAATAAGCTTTTGACAGCCTGCTAATGAATCGCTGTAGGCCCATCTGCCTCAGTACAAACAGAAATGTGGATGGATCTCATGAACTGTTTCCACTGTCACTGTAAACAATAATTGTCAAACATATTTACTCACAATCGCTTTAGCAGATGTCACGCTTTTTGTTTCCGCCTGGCCTTTTTATATATCTCCATCAAAGATGTGCCACTTGCTTCAAACTACACACACACACACACACACACACACACACACCCTTTTTTGCAGTAGAATATTGAGCAGGTATTTGCAGAGGTGCTGCAGGGCATGGGGTGAGGGTAAGGGAGAATGGAGGGAGCGAGAGAGGGAGGTTGAGAAAGAAATTATCTGACCCTCTCATCAGGAGTGTGGCCCATCCCTACCCAAGGAGCCTTGGGGCGAAGGGGGCAGCCTTGCCTTACAGCCAGGCACCTCTTTATCACACTAATCTGTTAATTGTAGGGACTCAATTGACACATGCTTGTTTTTTTTATTTCAGCTTACATTAGCAACACTGAGTATGTCACACTAATGTAATCTTTTCTTTTTTCTCTTCCACTTTTGTCCATAGTTATTATCATTGATATCAAGTGTAGTGGGTATATGGTTCCAACTCTAAATAATCAAGAAAAATAGAATATCTCAGTAAAACTGGGCCACTGAGCTATTAGAAATAATTTGCCAAACCAACACTTAAGACTAAATGTCTCATCACTATGTCATGCAGTATGGCAGAAAATCAAATGGTTGAATTTGCTGTAAAAGCTTACCTCAATATCCGGAACACTGTCAAGGTGTGAAAAAGTCATCCACAAATAACAGGAATGAACTTCAGTAGTGAAATGTTCAAATATGCTTTGCAAAAAATGGTACCTAAACATTCTCCTTATATTTAGAACCCAAAAACAGCAGAGATATTAAACTATAAGACACATTTCCACTTATTGAGAGTTGCTGTTGTGTCATAAAAGTTACATTATTGTAAGTTTCAGTGCTTCTTGACAGTGAAGCAGCTCTCTGCAGTGAAATTCTTTTCCAGTTAATTTAATGTAGTGTTCATTCTGCTGTATTTTTATATACATATTTTTATAAATGTAAAGAGGATGTGAAAATGTATACCATCCATGCATCTGAACTCCTTATCCTAAACAGGGTTGCAGAGAATCTGAAGCCTATCCCAGTAGATATGAAGCATAAGGTGGGGGATACCCTAGATCTGGTTCCAACCCATCACACAGTACAATCAACACACCATCTAGAGATGCCAATCAGCCTACATTGCATGTCTTTGGACGGTAGGTAACCAGAGGAACCCCCGAAGCATTGAGTGAACATGCAAACTTTGTGCACACAGAGGGTAGAGCCAGGAATTGAACTCCCAACCCTGAAGGTGCGAGCAAACATGCTACAAAGCTACTGTATACAAAAAATAAAAATAAAAAAATATCAGGGAATAATTAATTAATCTATACGTGTACTGCAGAGTTTAACTAAACAAGCCTTTCCTTAATTTATCCATGTGTGTATGTGTTCATGGTCAATTTGTTTGCAGGCATGGAGCCATTATGCACATTCTGCATTCTGGGATTGAAATTTGTGTGCAGAATTAGTTACCCTCTCTTAATAGCACATGTTTTATAATAATGTAATAATGTTGTTTTACCATATATTGTATAAATATTGTTTATATGAAAAACTTTATTAGTGGTAATTATCTTTCAGGTGCTATATTTTTAAATGAACTGTGTATAGATAATGTTCTGAGCTTTACTGATAAAGAATGTGACAATATTGAATTTCTTTAATATAAATTAAACTTGATTAAAAAGAAAATTTAAAAATCACTAAAATAAATCCTTGCCTAATGGAGTGTTTATAAGAGTGTTATAATAAGAGTGTTTTATCAGTCAAATAGCAAATCCACAGAGTGATTTTGACTGGCATTTGTAATTCAAAGCAGAACAGGATTTGAATGTAATCCTTTTTTTTTGTGAGAAGCAAATGTGGTCCTTTCTGTGAGAAGCAATAAAATGTTAGAGATTATTCTAATATTAAATAATTCTAAGGTTAAATAAAAATGTTTCACCCTCACACACAGGAAGCAAGGCCAAACTTATATAAAATATCTTTAATAATAAAATAAGATCTACATCAGCTATTAAATAACACTGCTGTCAGTCAAAGGTCTTTAACTAACACAGTTCCTAATTAGATTACACAAAAACTAATGCATGTACACATGCATACGCATATTTATATCTGTCTAATGAAAGCCACCATATTGTGTGCACAACACTACTGATGGAATTAGGTTGGTTTATGGAGTCAAAACATATAAATAAAATAGAAACAAAACACATGCACTACAAAAGGCATATTTCTGTGTGCTGCTTTCACTGAATAAATAAAGGTGCCTAGATCACACAGTACAAATGCTAATCTTAAGGGGACTCAAAACGGTTCAGCTTTAAACTAACACTTTATTTAACTAAGCTAGTCAAATTTATTAAAATTACCCACACAACCTTCAACTTACTTAGTTATATATTTTAGGTTGCTATAACCCATGCATAATGCACAAACGTGTTCAGTTCTAAGCTCATTTATATGAAACAATAATAACTAATTCATTCATCTGTAAGTAGAAATAATGATCACTAATTCACAAATATAAATTGTACTGACAAGTACTGACTGAGGCATAATAACACCAAGAGATGTGGCTAAGCATTAGTATAATGCTCATGTGTTTGATTTGAGACACAACTTCATGAAAATGCTTATTAAAACTGAACTACTCAGAGTAAAGTTAGCCCAGATCAGTGCTTGCCAAGTGTTTTTGGTATTTGCAATGGTGAAACTATCCGCTTTCTGGATTTCGTTAACGTGCCATGTGCACTACTCTGATGCATGTCTCAGCTAAATGGGACGCATTTTATCATAATGGTGTAGAGAACTCTGGCTGGTGTAAATAGGTTTTTACAAGTTAAAAGAAAGTCTGCTCCCTGGAGGACTGTTTTATTATAACGGCTGTTTACCTTTGACAATACATTGTAAGTATTTTATTATTAAGTTTGGACAAATCATTTGCCTGCGGTTGAAGGTATGCCATTGAAATGTAATCCTTTCACTGATCTTATTACTGCCAAGACAAACAAGTAGAAATCAATTTCATGGAAAAAGAAAAGAGAGGAGGTGGGAGGGAGGAAAGAAGGCAAGGGAAATTAGATAAAAAAAAGATAAGGAAAAAAAAATATGCCAAGTAGGTTCTTTCTGTGCCCAACAATGCTGTCAAATATTGTTGCATAATTTTAAGCAACACTAAAATATGCTTTCTCCCAGCTGGGCTTCCTTTTCTGCCTTGGATTGGATGACAGACACATTAGATTTGAGAGTTGTATTCAGTTTAAACATATTGTTTTAGCGCGTAGTCTTGTCAGAAACGCTGCTGAGCCCAAGCTCTTACTCCAGCTGTACTTATGACAAAGCTATTCTTCAGGGAGAACTTCTAGTTACTTACACTAGTGCTGGAATTTAAACAGCATTCAACTATAGAAGAAGTCACCTTAGAAAACCTCCTTTGTTCAGTTATACTTCATTATAAATAAGTAGTGTAACAGTGATTCAGAAAGATACAGAATGTCATCTTAGTGATCGTGACATGATTGTTGGTTCCAGAAAGGAATAAAACAAGGAAACATTTTCCATAAATGAATCAGCACCCTACTTAACTTTAGATAGTTATTACACCTAATGGCTAACAAATGAAGCCCACTGGGGTATGAGTCACTCTGCCCCATATCGGCTATATGAACAAATGGTTTGTAATTGGAAGATCGCAGGGCACAGGATCATTAATGGTCTTCTGTGTTCATCTCACACCTTGTAACAATGACAATGACAACTGCACACAACGGTGACTGTTAGTCTGTGCTGGGGCCAAAGACTTATAGATAGGACAAGATCTTTCTATTATCTCTTTGAACATTAGTGTATATAAATGGATTGTTCAAGTTGGTGAAATTCTTGTAACTCTTACTATTACAGGGTTATTCCAAAAAAAAAAAAAAAAATCACAAGACTAGCTTTACTCATATGCAAATAGTCTCTTGACATAATTTTGTTTGAGAACGTTATTATATTTCATTGTTATTAAAGTCGTCCTGCCCCGGCAATAAGTACAGGGTCACAAGCTGCTTTTGCAAATTATCCTGTTTATTATCAAGTTTTTTTCTGCCAAAAATATATGACAGTAAAATTTTGTACTTGATTTGAATATGAACTATTATGACCAAAATGAATAACAGTAATGAAACTTTTTTCCGCTCTGAGCACTCATGCACACATGCTAGACTTATATCATATATATATATATAAACATACCTCAAAACAAGCAAGCATGAGAATGTACACATTGCTATTATATTGTTCAAATACCTATATATATTTATACATACAGACACACACACACACAGACACACACACACCCATGGCATATACTCTGTGTGGAGTGTCAGTGCTCCCATGCTATTAAGACTGAGGCCACAAATTAGCTGTGGATGCACAACCAGATTCCTGGCAAAATGCCACTGCACACAGAGACAGACAGATAGAGACAGTCAGACATATGAACAGAAATTATGAGGGAGACAGCTAAAAAAATGCCTACTGATCAGTGTTTTCAGTGCCTGCTACAGACCTGCACCACCTTTTGGATTAAGGACTGTATTTCCCTTTCCTCTGTGCAGAAACTTACATGTGTAAACTTACTCTGTGCAGAAACTTACATGTGTTTCATTGTTAATACAATGAATAAAGCTCCCACAGTCAAATTCTGTTAGTAAAAGCTGCAAATATTTGAGATATGTTGATTAACTGCCTTAAACTTCAAAAACATTTTTATTTGATATAAGTTACACTGTAGTTATTGAATAATATGGATAACCCCAAAAAATAAATAAATAATAATCTTCCTCCTAATCATTATCATAAAGTTTTTTGGCAAATTATTTAAATAAAAGTTCATTAATGGTCCTTTGAATATTTTGGAGATCTAAGTTGTTCTACTTTTCTTTCTTTTTTTTTAAAAAAATGGGAAAACCACAGTTTAAGAAATGAACATGTCTGCTTATATGTTTGTGTATTTGTTTTGCATTCATAAGCCATTGAAGAAAATAAGAAAGAAATAAAGTTACACTAGCCATCTCAAATGAAATTATCATATTAATATTATGGAGGTTGATACAATAAAAAATATGTGCTTACAAATAAATAGTTAATGATTTCTAAAGGGGTTTAATTTGGAATCTTTTCTGTGGTCGGATTTTAAAGAAGCTGCCTTAACATTGAGAGAGACAGAAGACAAAACATTTGCTGTAATAATATACAGGCGAACAAGCTGATAAGTTAATATTTATTTCAATTTATTAAATTATGACCTATATACATCAATTGATTTCAACATATAAAAGCAAATAAACAAAAAACAAAACAAAAAAAAATGACCCCACCTGACCAGAACGTCCTGTGTGGGCTTTGCATTTCTTTCTTGTTTCTATGTCCTATTAGACTATACTGATGTCAAGATGTATCCTTGTATGCAAATCTGACTTGATTAACCAGCTCCACAGCTATTTAATAGTTGCCAGTTTGTGTGTGTGTGTGTGTGTGTGTGTGTGTGTGTGAGAGAGAGAGAAAGAGAGAGAGAGAGAGAGAGAGAGAGAGAGAGAGAGAGAGAGAGAGAGAGAGAGAGGGAGGGAGGAAACGAGATACACCCATGAGTATGTGGGCAGGTGTCACACAAACTAGCTGACAGTTTGACTTCAAAGAAAGTCAAAGAAACTCTCTCTCTCTCTCTCTCTCTCTCTCTCTCTCTCTCTCTCTCACACACACACACACACACACACACACACACACACACACACACACACACACACACACACACACACATACACATACTAATCACAGAAGACACAACTACTTGAGGAAGACAGAATGCAATCAAAAAATAAATATGTGCAGTTAGGTATGTATGTGTATGTACTGTATGTAGGTGCACGTTGGTATGTAGGTGCACGTGCAAGTCTAACAGCCTGTTGTTTTGAAAAACAGTGCTTAATAAAGAAACACTGGGCCCTGGCTGTTACATACTGTTCTGTAATTATTACATAACAAGAGAAGAAACCAATGCAAGTAAAACCTGAATAAAATAATTTGTGCATATATCTTCCAACTGAGGCATTTGAGTAATCTGTCATTTCAAATGACAAGCTTTTGAAGTGAGACTAATAATAAGAATAGCATGCCTGTAAAGCATGCATATTTGTATTTTGTTCTGTGCCCTGCTGTCTGGGGATATGTACGCTAAGGCAGTGAATAGATTTGAAGATGTGGGGTGAAAAGACAAAGAGCAGGAGAATAGCCTGGAGCTACCATGCTTAAAGTCATGCCATTTCCTTCATGGCAGCCAGTTCCAAATAAGTTACTTATAAGCATTTATTGATGCACAAGGGTGGCATCTGCTCTCCTGCTCTTGCTCTGGATGCAATTAACTCAGACCTTATATTACAATCAAGCATTGAGCTTAACCTCCTACCTGCCCCCTTGCTTGTTTGTTGCAGTTCACAAAACCTGGATCCTCTGAATGTCATAATTAAGTTGATTAATTATTATTGGTAATACTATTATCTTTGGCAAGATTCCACTATGCCAAGTGAAACAGTGAAATGCAATGGTTGAAAAAGACATCAAAACAGTGAAAACACATCAAAATTTTTGCCATCACAAATAGAATTAAAATTTATTTGAAATGCTTGCACATATTGTTTTTATTATGCATGTTAGCACACATTTTGTTTGCATGTATCCAGCAGAAATGTTTGCATGTATCCAGCAGAAATTTAATTCTATTAATTTCTAAAGGATTTAATTTAAGACCAGTTTTTAAGAACAGATTAGATGTTTACTCTGAGCCTTGGCATACTGCATTGAAGAGTTTTGTTAGTGAAGTTTGTTTTGGTGTGAATGCAGTGAGGTACGCAAACCAAACACTTAATATAGGCTTTAATTGAACACACCTCTATGCTAGGCTTCAATTACTGGTTTAATAGTGTACAATGGATCAACACAATTCAGGATAATAAATAAATCCATGCTTGCTTGCCAGGAGATATATATGTAGCTTGGTGGATTTCCAAATGTTGACAGATGAGGCAGACTCATTTAGGACACTATAGCTGAAGTCTGAGGCTGAGTGACTATCATTAAACCACAGGAGTGGAAACACCCACCGAGAACTATGAAACAAGCCCAAGCCGGTTCTGCCAAATCATATAGGTCATCAGCAGGAGCTCAGTGGGCTGAGATGTGACCAAATCCACCATCCCCTCCATACAATGGGCAATAGTCTACAGGACATGGCTAAGCAGCTGGGCGTCACATATCCTTAATGGGGGCAGAGGCCCTCTAGACAATCCCACAATGCATTATCTGTTCCTTTGAGCACTGGAAGGTTGTCAGGGGGTAGAGGGCTGGCAATCATGTGGTGACTTATGTGGGCAGGCATCACCAGCAGCTGAGCTGAAAAGAAGAGAGCAGTTATAGGTTAAAGGAGTCAGGGTGGGGATGCTCGTAAAGGAAGCATCACATATGTTGTAATGAAGGGCAACACCTCATATTAGATTGTCTGTTAAGTGCTGAATTTCTGAAGTTAAAGGTAAATTGGAATCAAGTCAGGTTAAACAGAAACTGAATTTAGGCAGATCTTATAACTAATTTTCCATACCTGCCGAAATTTTGGATAAATCTATAGACTTAATCCAAAGTGAGATTGATCTATTATGTGTTAACTTGTAGGTCCTTTATATATAAGGAATAATCATCATTTCTATGCAAATTATGCATAATCCAAAACTTTTGTTGTCATAATAGTGAGAGGCTTGTAAATACTGTCAAAATATAACATGTAGTTAATATTTATGTCGTTGCAGTTCTTATTCCAGTGGGGAAAACATAAAGGCCCTATTTAAAAGACTTCCACAGAGTATTAGATTCTTTCATAGAGGATTCCAAATAAAACTCTGTAAATAAAAAAAAAATATATATATTATATGGTTAAAGGTAGGTACACACCTGACCATTACCTCCATATGTGAGCCAGAATTATAGCGGCACACATTTGTGTAGAACGCCGTAGAAAAGATATCCTTTACATGGCCGTGTATGTGGTATTCGCATCCTTTTCCCATATAATATATGTCTGTGTACATGTGTCTGTGTCAGCAAATGTACTATAGAGAAATGAAGGAAGAAGAGAAATTTGTTCCTTATCATGTTTCAAAAATTATTTGGATGCAAATTCCAACCCTAAATCAAACTCTCAGAAATTTGTGTAGTATCTTTTCTTTCAAGACCATCTGTCTGAACCCAGAGTATGTTAGGCAGAGAGTGTCATGTCACTTGCATTGAATGAGATCTGAAATATGGAAAGTTCTCTATTATTCAAAATGTTTATGTAGCAACTATTCTTCTATTTAACAGATATTTAATATTTAAATGGATTAAACAATTCCTTTAAATCAAGTAAAATTGCATTTTGGTGCCACTAATTGGATATTGTTATGAGATTTAATAGTCTGCACACACAGGTCCTTCCATTAAGTCCTTAAATTATTTTTATGCAGAATTTCTTTCTGAAACTATGTAAAAATGACCTGTCATATCCTACCCACAATTTGACTGAACTGAGTACAGCAGAGGAAATCCTAAACAAGATATACCATGCTAAGGCAAGGTTCATGGCAAGTTCAGCCTGTCTTTAACCACAATCTTATGATCATATTTTGATGGCACATTAACCTTTTCTTTAGGAGCGTGTAGCAGAGTGATGGATACAATTCAGGTTGATACTGAGAGTAATATTAAGTGATGAATTTCTGATACTTCAGTTCCAAATAGAAGTAGGGCCTATTGCTACCCACTGTCATATCACTTTACAGAACGAAGTGAATAGATTAGTTAGACATTTATCATGATCTTGTCAGATCCTGACCCCATTACAATTAGAAGCTCAGATGTCTGTTCCTAGAGCTCCAGTGTCATGGCATAGAGAGGCCTTTTTCTGTCTTCTTTGCTTTTCCCTTATGGTTTCCATATTACCAATGCAATATTTTATGTTTTTCTCTTTTTTCACTATTCATCTTCCCTTTCCACTAGGACTCATTTATACTACTTTGTTAAGATAACTCAAATCTCATGGCCAAGTCCACATGCTTAAGACCAAGTGACCCAGAGCTTCTTAATCTTTAGCCCTGGTAGACTGGCCCTTAGATTCATATACCCATGACACATAAGATATCTGTGAATGGATGGATTTTTTCTTTTGCTATGCTTTCCCACATAACAAGGCTGCACTTTAACCTCTGGTCTATGCAAAGGATAGTTAAGAAAGAAAAAACGTTTATGTTTTCCAAATATCACAGGTTATTAAAATTAAAGACAGTGTTTAAAATCATATTCATCATATTACATACTGTTCTAAATTCATCCAAAAAGATTTCTGTCTGTATCTATGTGTGAAAGGGAGAGAGAAAAAGAGAGAGAGAAGCAGAAGAAGAAGATAGACAACTCATGAGTCATCACTTTAACACTGTTCTTTAATTACCCCCACATTGGACCAGACTACCCCCTCCAGTGTTTCCTCCTAGCAAGCCCCATTGTTTGAGTGGGCAACATATGCATTGAGTTAACCTCTGTGACAGGCCATTCCCTAACCCTGTCTATCCATCAAGGTGCCCCCATTACTGGCCAGCCCTTGGTCACGCCACATTGGTGCAACAATTCTTTAGCAGTGGTGCCTAATTTACATGGGTGACTCTCTGGTGGGACCTAGGCAAATCCTGCAGGCCCAGCGTCTCCGAGTAAAGCCTGACCATCCCAGGAGGGCATCCACAGGAACCTCTGGAGCACCGGCTAGCACAATGCTAATGCTGTGCTGAGACAAAGGAGTAATTGTGGTTCCTTATGGGGAGACCAAGACGCCCACATGTTTCCTTCCCACAATTATCAATCCAGCAGGCAACTCTGTACTCTCAAAGCAGTGACAAGATCTCAGAGATAGGGGATAAACTCTGATGGTGGTCTCAGGGACAGTGAGAGAGCATTGTTTGATATAGACGGGTAGATCTGTAATTAGTGTTTTGACCTGGTCAAGACAAAAATGGCTTAACTGATATAGTACAGAATATTTACATAAAATCAAAACCTGGCACACTAATAGCTGTTCTAATACAGTAACATGGACTCCACTCTACAAACATAATGATGCCATTTATTTGTTTACTAATAACTTTAATCTTTGAAGCAAATGAGTCAAAATGTGTTTCTGTGGGTCAAAAGTTTACAGTAAAAGTTTTCCGTGGGTCAGAAGTTTACAGTGAATATCAAAGAGTTTCCATAAAATCTTTCAGCGCCAGTGCAATATCAGGGTCTTAATATGAGGTCTATTGCACCTGATGTGTTGCTTTATTGTTAAAATATTGTAAGATATACATCAGTCAGCAGAGTGTAATGATGATGAAGGAATGTCTGGCTCAATGCTTTGCCTATTGTTGAGAGTCTGCAAACAGCATAGTTCAGTCAAACTCGTGTTAACATCTACTAAAAACAAATTACAGGCAACACAATGTGGTAGAAAAAAGAAAACACACAATGGATAGAGGGATGGATGGATGTGTGGATGGATGGATGGACAGATGTATTCATTGCAATACCAAAAATGTGCAAATAAACTCCAGGGAAAATTTGCCTAAGCAGTCCTTCTACTGCCATTTAATACAGTAATGGTTTAGTGTGCATGTTCATAATATTGAATATTTGATAATGTTAACTGCCTTTTACGGTTTCTATATATTTCCTATAACCATAGAAGGACATTTATTTGTGTATTATGTGTAATATGTTTTTTGACCATATTGTATCTAAAATATAATTTAATTTATATTAATTTCTTGTTTATAGAGCTGTTACATAAAAGCAATATCACAGTTCCAATTCTGTGGTTATCCTGAATATTGCTCTCACCCTGCACACTCATGCCTGTGGTGAATCACAGTGATGTCGATATTTCTTGAATATAAAGGCATAGCCTTTCAAAACCCACAATCCATATGAAGTTCTTCTTGGGAATGATTGTGTTTTCAGGCCTATATACTTTACTGGTTCCATGTTCTAGGCTCTTGATGTTAATGTTACTGGCACACAAAACCTCCTCCTATTGTATTACACTGCATGCTTGTAGTGATGATGAGGCAGTAAAGTCATTGACTACCCTTCTCTAGAGAAGCTACTGATAATTAAAAGTTCTCAACCCCTACAGGCCCGTAGGGGTTTATGGGGGGAGTCAGTTAGTCAACACAGAGCCAGGCCGCACTACTCAGCCACCAATGAGCCATGGCTGCCACACTTCCACTGAGCAGCAGATCAGCAGCTGAACCTCCACCACTGATTGGTCACTGCTGATTGAACACACAGAGACAGAATCACCTTCAGCCTTCAGGCAAGCAGTTGTGCTCCAACTGTACATTCGAAGCCTATTTATTTCAGTATAGAAGCAAATGATAGTGTACTTGTCACAAATCTCATTCACATAGATGTATGCCAACCAACACTTAGATACTATATATATTTCAGAAAGAAAAGATAGAAATTACAGTAGAATTTGGATCAGGTCTTTGAAACAGCTTACACAGTAACACAGAGAGTTTCTGATGGAGACTCTCTAGTTAGACTCTGCATAACTGCCAAAGAACGCAAGTCAGTTCCAGACTTTTGGAATCTGATCATTCAGCAGAGGCAAGTGAATAAATACTTTTCACATGTATTCAGTTCTATAACATCAGTATGGGTGGCTGCATTCTGTTTTATATGACAGAATAAAAACAAAGAGAAAGTGATGGCAATGAAACATGATTGAAAATAAGTCCCACTGTAGGTGTATCAGTGTTTTTTCTTTCCGTCCCTCTCTCCTTCAACAAGGGTGAAATAAAAGATGTTTAATACTGATTAGCTTTAAACAAACAGCCACCTGCCTGAGGGTGTGGAACATGTAGGGAGGCACTCTGATGCTATCAGGCAGGTGAGGCCATCGTAATACAATAAGCATTCAGCAGTTACATGCTACTGCAAAGCTTCCCCACACACCTGTGATTCAGCACCTATCCTCTCTATAAGCTAATAAGAAAGAAATAAGCTACAATCAGGGTATACACACAGACAAAGCGATATTTACTCCTATTTTATTGTTTATTTAAAAAAGCGTAAATTCTAATTCAGCTCAACTAAATCCGTGAACTTATCTTTCCAGAAGACTCCATGGTCTACAAGCATGACTGTCTTAGACTATGTTTCTCAAAATCCATCACTGCTATATTCTCAATCTTTGGACTTTTGATTACCCTCACATGTTCCCAATCATATATATATATATATATATATATATATATATATATATATATATATATATATATATATCCCTTTTAGCATCAATAATGGCATGCAGTCTTTTTTAATAATTGAGGTCCTTAATTCTCTCAGGTGGTATAGCTGCCCATTCTTCTTGGCATGTCTTGCACAAACTGCACGTTTGAGATCCCCCCAAAGTGGCTCAATGGTATTTAGGTCAGGAGACTGTGATAGCCACACCATAACCTTCACCATCTTCTGCTGTAACCATTGTAGGGTCAACCTTGCCTTATCCAAGAGCGTCCCATGTGCAGCTTTCGTGCTGTAAAATGCAAATTGTCTGCCAGTATTTTCTGATAACATGCTGCATTCATCATGCCATCAATTTTTATTCATTTCCCTGTGCCAATGGAGCTTACACATCCCCAAAACAGAAGAGATCCACCACAATGCTTTACAGTGTGGATGATATACTTTTCACTGTAAGGCTTGTTGACTCCTCTCCATGGTTGTGACTATAAAGTTCCATTTAGTCTTTAGTTTCAGTCTCATCGCCACAAATGACTCCAGAAGCTTTGAGGCTTGTCTAGGTGCTGTCTGGCATACTGAAGGCCATGGGCACAATAACAGCTTTCTCCTTGCAACTAAGACCATGCAGGTCATTTGTGTTCAAGTATCTCCTCATTGTGCTCCTTGAAACAACAACACTTTTTTCCAGAGCAGCCTGTATTTCTCTTGAAGATGTCACAAAAAATTCTTCTGGCAGTTTATATCTTTTTTTTTTTAAATCTTTTTTGCTCTATACATATATATAAAGTATCTCACAGAAGTGTCACACTAAGTGAAAATGTCCAAATTGTGTCCAATTAGCCATTTTCTCTCCCCAGTGTTTTGTGACTCGTTAGTTTTACAAGGTCTTAGGTGTGAATGGGGAGCAGGGGTGTTAAATTTGGTGTTATCACTCTCACTCTCTCATACTGGTCACTGGAAGTTCAACATGGCACCTCATGGCTAAGAGCTCTCTGAGGATCTGAAAAAAAGAATTGATGGCGTAGGCCATAAGAAAATTGCCAAGACCCTGAAACTGAGCTGCAGCACAGTGGCCAAGACCATACAGTGGTTTAACAGGACAGGTTCCACTCAGAACAGGCCTCGCCATGGTCAACCAAAGAAGTTGAGCGCACATGGTCAGCGTCATATCCAGAGGTTGTGTTTGGGAAATAGATGTATGAATGCTAGCATTGCTGCGTGGTAAAAGTGGTTGACTGGCCAAGCATGTCTCCAGACCTAAACCCCATTGAGCTTCTGTGGGGCATCCTCAAACGGATGGTGGAGGAGCACAAGGTCTCTAACGTCCACCAGCTCTGTGATGTCATCATGGAGGAGTAGAAGAGCACTCCAACCTGTGACGCTCTGGTGAACTCCATGCCCAAGAAGGTTAAGGCAGTGCTGAAAAATATTGGTAGCCACACAAAATATTGACACTTTGGGCTCAGTTTGCCCCCAAATTCTGCATGATTGCAGCAGGCAGTGGATGCAACAAGACAGCCCTAAAAATGACATTTTGCTGAGGTCTTTAATTGTAAGTCCTCATGGAAATGGCATGCCAAGTTGAACCACTCACCCTCCACTCCCTTATTGACCTCACCATCTGCCTTGACTGCCTGCTTCATAGCCATAACCCCTATCAGGAGACTGTTCTCTCAATCAACCCTTTAGTTCTCAAAAGGAAGTTCCATCTCCTGCTTTAAAACACTGAGTTTATCCCAGTACTTTATACCATTTTGCTTAGGAGAGAACCCCCTCTACCAGCCTGGAGTCTGTCTTGCTACAAAATACCTCTGATATCTCCAAGTTTACATATATCATCCGAAAGAAACATATCAGGTCATCTACATACTGGATCTGCCATGACACTGCTGTGTGGCACTTGTTGCCCATGCTTCCCACCTGACATCAATCATCCCTTTAGTCCTCAAATGGAAGTTCCAACTCCTGCTTTAAAACACTGAGTTTATCCCAGTACTTAATACCATTTTGCTTAGGAGAGAACCCCCTCTACCAGCCTGGAGTCTGTCTTGCTACAAAAGACTTCTGATATCTCCAAGTTTACATATATCATCCGAAAGAAACATATCAGGTCATCTACATACTGGATCTGCCATGACACTGCTGTGTGGCACTTGTTGCCCATGCTTCCCACCTGACATCAATCATCCTATCATTTCAAGACTCCTAGCCACTTACTGCCCCTTCAGCCCTCCTAGACATCAGAGGCCAATCCACATACCTGGGGAATTTGATAAACTGTGGCAAGCTGGAGTATATTGTCGAGAGGGGAGGGATACATTCCAGAGGGACAATGTTGGATCTAGGCATATATGTCATATGGCATTTGTCCTCAACACTCTTCTCTTTTATGTCGTTATCTTTAAATATGACAACAGTTATAAAGCCATAGATACTGTAATATATTGCCACCTGTAGAGTTTTTCCCTAAACTATGTGCTCTCTGATCACAAACACATATTTAATAAAATCATAGGAATTGGAATATCTTTCTTTATAGGTGGAACTCAGAGACAATCTGGGTTAAATTTTTTTCTGGACAAAAAAAAACAATTGGACGATACATTTGGAGTACGATGATCTATCAGAAATATTTAAAGGGGTGCTGACTCCACCATTACTGAAATGTGTGTGTGTGTGTGTGTGTGTTGAAGTTGAGGTCATGCATGAATTATGATCTGTTTATGTCATTATACCTCAGGGCTTGTGTCCAAGTGCAGGTAATCTGATAAGAAGAGGAGTGTAAATACCTGGCCAACACACACACACACACACACACACACACACACACACACACACACATTTGGGATTAGAGTAGGGAAATATAACAGGTACCAATTTCAGTTCCTTTTCTTTATAGAGACCTAAATTTCTTTTTGGAGATCAAAATTCTCCACAAGACAGAAATGTTTTTTTGCTTTTTAAACCATCATCATCGTTACCAATCCCTGTAATTGTAGAATTTGGGGCATAAAGCAAGATACACACACATGATTTTATCTGTAGTAAAAAGCAGTGGAGTGTGGTATATTTTAGCAAAGCCACATTTGTGGTTACACCCATCTTGTGTGACTGCAGGTTTTGCTCTCTCTCTTATGCATAAACAGTATCAAAGTCACACCAGAACCAACCTGGTGTCTCCAAAATGGTACTTTCTCAGTGGGGTTTTTTAATGCTTTCAAACAAAATATTTTGTGAATCAACTCAAATATACACCTTCCTACACCGCATTTGTGAGTCACAATATAATCCTTCTGAAAAGATAACGTAATACCAAAAACATTGTTAGTAACTCCAGCTCTTATTGTTGGTCTTTCAATGTGTGTAATGGAGCTTCCAGTGCTTTGGGACTGGACAGTGAAACTGAGCCAACACTGGGACTCCCCTGTTACCTAATCCCTATAGTCACACCTGGGGATTTAGTGGGTCAGGGGCACATTTTCCAAATGATTTCTAAATAACTTAATTTGAGAGCGCCACTAGGTTTTGGCAAATCTAATATTTAATATTTAACATTCTTATCTAATATTCCTTATTAATTGATTATTTAGATAAGATTATTATCAAAATAAATCAAAATATTTTGACTAATGCAAACCTGAATTGCATGAAATAAATGCATGCAATTCAGGTTTGCATTAGTCAAAATATTTCTATTTATTTATATATATTTATATTATATATATATATATATATATATATATATATATATATATATATATATATATATATATATATATAAATAAACATAGAAAATGTCACATACCTTACATTTGTTTTATAATAATGTTTAAAATGTAAGGTAGTGGATACATTTTCCCGAAGTATATTTTCAGTTTTGCACTGTTGATTTCTTTATTAAGCTTATATTGGTTATATTTACCATAAAATGCAAATTTTTATTGTTTCTACTTGACTTGTTGTAAATTTAAATATTGTTTGATGATTTTATACTACTGCAATAAATAATTGTTGACCTTAAATTGCCTATTTCTGCTAGTTGTTCTAATGTTGTTATTGTTACTTGTTGACATTATTATATTTTATTATTATAGTGTTGTGGCTTGTTACACCTAACGTTATATTTGAACTAAAATTACTTTGATCTGTTTAAATTTAAGACATTATAGTAAGGAGAGAGAATAGGACCTGTGATTCATGTGTTGTCGTGATAATGTTTTTTTTTTTTTTTTTACTTTTGGAATCCAAGCTGGTCTGAATATTTCACAACAATTCCTATAAGTCATTGAGTCATTTTACATGAAGTACATGAAATTTAAAGTAATAGTTATTTGCATGCATAGTCCCTACATTTACTTCACTCAAACGATGTCCATGGCCTATACTGGGGTTGATGCAGGTTTACACCTGCTTCGCTCACTGGCTCATGTGGTTCACTATTTATTTGGACACTGACTCAGCTTTGGTTCTATTCTGTGTAATAAAGCCCTTGTAAAGGGTGTCTAATCTGAAACTGAGAATAACTGCATTGATCTGCCTGGTCTTATCCAGGGTGCTGACTGATGGTGTAGGATCGAAGGGACTGTGGCAACACCAATCACAACACATATTGTCAGAGAATGTTAGCATGAGCATGAACAAACAGACTGAAGTTTTTTTACTAGGAAGGAAACTCTGAAAATGTGGTAGGACTTGCAGGTCATACAAAACCACATTCTATGCAATAAAAAAACCTGTATATATTATAAAAACTGTAAATTATAGACTAATGTAGAGACTATTTGTACATTATATGTGGAAAAAAAGCAAATACGCTTGTGTAAAATCTAGACACCAGAGATTGCATGCATCAATCTCTAAAAGTAGTAAGTATATTGGACTGCATCTTAGATTTATTTTAATCCATATGAGCTACTTTTGTAATAAGTAGCTCATGAAGTTACTGTACCTCAAATCAGCTCTTTTAAAGATTTAAATGTTTACACAACTTTCCTAGTCATATAGTTACATTTACTAACTATATTGGTAGATATAGCCTTCATTAAACAGTTTTAGGTGAGAAGGGCACAGAGAGGAAATCCTCAGGGTGTATAATGCCTCTATGGAAAATTGCTAAGCTTTTTGAATTTCATCTCTCTCTTTCTCAGTCTGCATTATGTAAAACACCAGAGACTTCTGACAACCTCCCATTCAGTCTTTAAAACTTTAAATGTTATATCTGCCTTTGTGCTGAGCTGCAATTAAGAGCCTGAAGCTCTGAATAACAAAAGCAGTGGCTATGCTCCATCACTCCCTGGCCCCAGGTGATGCTCACGCCATCACACTTCAAAGGCAGATTTATCCCCTCCCAAAGCTTCTGCTCAGGTTCTAAGTCAGATCTCCCCAACACTCTTAAACTCATCACACTGACATTTCTAATCTCAAGAAAGGGGAAACGGTATGGAAGCACAGACGATAACAAAACAAAACAAAACAAAACAAACATGCCAATCATACCTTGTCACCGTATAGAGGTCTTTGCTTTGTATCATTTGGATTTAGCAATTAATTATTATTGCTTGCTTAATGATAACATATAAACCTAATGTAATGGTAGAGAAGAACAAAGTACCCCAAGTTAAGCCAAACATAAGAAAGTAGATTGTGAAACAGGTATGGGTGTCTAAAGCCTGTTCTATAAGCCCTATAAGCACTCTAGAGGAAAAGCTTGGCCCAGGTGAGATCTCCTCCTTGATCCTGAATTCATGAGATTATGACACCAAAAACTGTTGGATTTCACTGCAAAAGCTCTGTGTTGTTCTACAAACATCCAACCTGTCTCAACAGGTAGAATCTCGTTAAAAAGGAGTGTGCTGCATTTACTGCATCTAAGATAGTAAATAAAACACACAACTTTTGAGTGTTGTTGTATAACGTTAGACTGCCAAACACCCAAGTCCACCAAGATTGACTCAAAACGGTAGCTATCATAAATAGCTTCCAGCAACACCGTTATGGACTTTTCTGTTGAAAAATGGCCTCAGGTTATAGGCAAATTAAACAAGTACAATGCCAAAAATCTACACTGTGAAAAAAAAAAGAGACTTTGTTAAACATGCAGTGACCCAGCACATTTTGCCCCCTTGACCCTAGAGTTATCTTTGTAAGAGTTGTCTTCAAAATGTGACGGGTGTGTTTACTTGATTCACACGTTGAATCAGAGCAATAAGCCTGTGTGGTTTTTATTTTTATTTGTTATTGTTGTTTACATGTTCTGGTACCAGTTACACTGTTCTTTTAGACTTGGACCAATGCAGAAAATACTTCATTTGTTCTACTGGACAACACAAAATCTCACAAACCCAAAACACACAAACACAAGTACACACACACACACACACACACACAGACACACACACGCGCGCACACACAAATATGGATGCCTTTGTGACATGCATCATCTAAAAGCTTTAATGAATTGACAAGCCAGCAGCATTGAGCCGTGACGTTTTGAATAAACATCTCTCCCTGATAAGCCTTTATGCTAAACTGAATCCACTGAAAGCAGAAGAACCTTTTAGCTGTAAAATGTGGCACAGTGGCCTACAGCATGTGGACAATTTGTGAAAACACTAATACATTATTATCACAAAACAGGAAACTGGATGCAAGATATATTTACCTGCATTCCAGTCATATGAAGGGAAAGTCATGATACTGCTTCAACTGCTTGTTGGTCATCCAAGTGAAAAATTATTATTCATATGATAGCGCAGATGAGAAACAGCTTGTCCACATTTTAATGTGTACAAATGTAGCAAATTCAAGACAAATCAGTGGACTTTTTTACAGTCATACACTGATGTGATGCAAGACCCCATATTTGCAGTGTCTCAGATCAAAGGCTGGTGAAAAATGCATAAACAGGTTGTTGAGCTGTGACCCACTGAAGTGTCTAACTGGGCTGTCAACTTGTTTCAAACCTGTCAGATTACAAGAAACCATTCATCAGATGAAGCAGGGTGTAGGCAGCACAAATTCCAAGCAAGAGAAAGTTATGAGATAAAAGAAAATGTTTCTTTCTAAGTTTTTAAACAGATGACTTGACATGTCTCCCTGACATGCAGCATTCAGTCTCAGACCAAAAGGGTCATTTATGGTAATGACTAATAGCATGTAATGGTAATGGTATGTGACACATTTTGTTGTTATTTCAATATCCTAGTGACCTGTCATGTAACAAGTACTTACACTGAATTTTATTAGTTTTCTCAATGGTATCAAATGAAATGCAAATATGATCACAGTTAGAACATTGGAGGCCTTTAAACCAAAAGAACCAAAGTATTTTCATTCAACTTCCACTTTAAAACAAACAAACCAAACAATTAAAACGCCATTATTCAAAATGATTAAAACAACAATTCTACTATTTTATGTAACTATTCTATTGGACAGAATGGCACATAAATAGTGTACATACATATTACATTTAAAGTGACTATCTATCAAGGTTTATTTCTCTTTTATCTTTTACATACCTTTTTCTCTAAGGGGGGCAAATCAAATAAATATAAAGTGTTGTGTAGCAACAGAGATGTTTCTGTTGCCTAATCATTAGCCTGATGTTAATATCTTCTGAACCTACATTTTATTAAGTATTTATTAAGTTATTTTCTAGTCTCTTTATGACATGTTACATTTTACATTTCTGCTATTTATCCAGAGTGACTTAAATTTTATTTGAATTTATACAACTGAACAACTGCGGGTTAATGGCCTTGCCCAACAGCAGCAGCTTTTTAGACCTGGGATTCAAACTCATGAGCTTCTGGTCAGTAGTCCAACACCTTAATCACCAGCTACCACATCCCTGGTACAACATGGACAATTAATAAAAACCGACTAGTTACTCTTCATGTTACAGTTAATGTTTTCCTATGCATAGTGCCTGTTAATAATCTCTAATGTTTTCTCAGTGTCATTTTCTGACCCCTGTTGCCTCTACAGTGTAAGTGTCCCGCTGTGCTGTAAATATTCCAAAGCCTAACTAAGACAGATTAATTGAAGGACTGGTTATACATCACTGACACAATGTGCACAATAACCATGTTTGGATTCAGTCACAAAAATACACTGAGGCCATCCTTAAAAATATTTTGGTTTGCCGTTTGGAACCCGTTAATATTATTTTATTGCTTTTGTTTTAGTTGTTTGAAGGGTAAAAAAAAATGGTCGGTCTTAACGCAAATTTACAACCGTCAAGTCGGCTGGACTTAAAGCAAAAAAAATAAAAAATTGAGTCGGTCCTAAATTAGCAGGGTCAGTCGGGTTATGGCAAACAAGAATATTTTTAAGGATGGCCTGACCTAGTATTTTTTGAAAAATTTCAAATGGTCTACAGACTGTACCGTAAACCATTAAAAAGAGCTATTTATTTGCTTTTGAACCAATAGATTTACTTGCACATGCACAAATGTTGGTCTGTGATCACAGTAACAGCTTTCTGCACATTGTAATGAAAAGCAGTTGGATGTCTGGTTTTACACCTTCCAATAAATAAAATCAATTTGTGAACTAGTGAAAGCTAGTTCAGATACTTTACAATATTACTCTAAACTTGCGGACACCTGACCATCACATCCCTTTCCAGATTTAGTCCCACCTTTGCTGTTATAACAACTTCATTCTTCTGGAAAGCCTTTCCATTTGATTTTAAAGTGTGGTTGTGATTTGCTTGTTTTATCAAAGCATGGTGAGATCAAGATTTGTCCATGTTGTGTATTGTGTGAAGCCTATTTTGTTCAGTGATGTTAGTAAACTAATGACAGTCACATTTCCTCTAAGAGTGGAAAAACAGAAATAATTTCCCCTGAGCAAATTTGCTCCAAAAACAAAAATGTTCCCATGAGAAAACTGCTCTAAATGTGACAATGGGTAAAAAGATATTGTCATTAAAAATATATATCAGTATATCAGATAAAGATATCAATTGAACTAATAAAAAGAAACATTTACATAATATAGAGCTAGCTTCTAAAACACAGATTAATATGTGACACTAATGTTTAATGTTTATGTTAATGTTTGTGTGTGTGTGTGTGTGTGTGTGTGTGTGTGTGTGTGTGTGTGTGTGTGTGTGTGTGTCAGACAGGCACCTGTTAAGTATACAAAGTAATATGGTTTGTGGGTTAATGCTAATGGCCCACATTTTCCTCAGACACAATCACAGCAAATACAATCACACACATGCACGCACACACACACACACACACACACACACACACACACACACACACACACACACTCCTCCCTCATTCATCTCTTGCTGCAGTTCCTCCCTATGCCTCCAAAACTTCTTCCTGAGCCAAAACCTCCTACATGCAGAATGCTGCTCTGTGGGTACTCACAGTGACAGAGGTGCTGTGTTTACCCTCCACCGCCTGCTGCCGCTGGCTGTTGGCTGAATCACACACACATACACACACACATACACACACACACACCACGCGCTCTTCTTTGCTTCTCTTTTTTTGTGGGAGGCTGGGGCACGTACAGCCATTGCCATATGGGAGCTTTAATAATGCATTTTCTCTCACACAAATACACAATGAAGCATATCCTCATTCATGATGATTCACAGAAGTCCTTCTAATGAAATCAGAGGGAAAGTCCCACACTGTTCTACCACTGTGTCTACTCAGACGACACTGCGTGAGACTTAGATGAGCCAAGAAAGCAAGGGAAAGAAAGAGGAGAAGAAAGAAAAGCTAGGCCTCAGGGCTATGCTGGCCTGCCTCTCTCTGTCACCCTCAAAATGCCAGAAAGTCCTTCTCCTGGATCGCACAAAAGCAGACGCTCCAGTATCAGTGAGAAACATGGCAAAAATCTGTGGATATAAAACTTTAACACTCAGCTACTGCATTTCAGACTTGCACAACTGGTGGAACAGAAAATTTCTCAGGTAACATGACAAGTATTAATGGAAAATCCAGGCTCTAAAACTCTGAACTTTAATGCAAAGCATCTTTGTGACATTACTTCATCTGACCTAGCTGCTTTTGATTTCAAATCAAAATTAATTAAAATATAACCCCCCCCCCCCAAAAAAAAAAAAAAACAACAACAATATATATATATATATATATATATATATATATATATGTATATATATATATATATATATATATATATATATATATATATATATATATATATATATATATATATACATATATATATATATATAAAAATAAAAAACAAAAAAGTGTAGGGTAGCCAAAAGTTACCAACTCCATGTAGTCTCTGAGGACTATAACCTTCTTATCAATACACTTTTCAGACTTTATATGACTGTAGAATGGCCATTATTCATAATAACACTGTCCGGTGTTCATAACAATTTATAATCACACCCTCTAGTGTCACCCAAATGAGGTTGAGGTTCCCTTTTGAGTCTGGTTCCTTTCAAGGTTTCTTCTACTTTCATCTAAAAGAGTTTTTCTTCACCACAGTCACCTTAGTCACCTCAGGCTTGTTCATTGGGGATAAATACAAACAGATATAAACATAAGTCTAATATTAATCTTGAATCTTTGTATAAATATTTGTATACAAAGATTCAAATTGAATCTTCAATCAATTGAATCAAATTCAATGAATTAATTGAAAGTGTAGCATGTCACTGCTCAAAACATAATTGCAACAACAATGCCGACTCAGTACTGGGGCCACACTCTATATGTCCACACCACACGCAGCTCCCTTCCAGATACATTTGCACACAACCTCCATCCTGCTAATTATAGATCAGGGAACTGGAGACTGTGTCTGTTTGAGTGGTAATAGTTTGTCTGAGTATGTAGTTACAATAAGTCATCTGTTAGGCCAGATTTGGGGAGCATGATGCATGCAATGAAGTATGCACACTGAATGAAAGTGGTGTCACTGGCCTTTCCCTAAACTTTTTCTGGTTAAATCAAATTAGTGCCATGGCGCCCAATCAGCCATGCAAAATCCCCCAAAATACCACCAGCCTCACTTTTGTCTCTGACACTGAGGACACAACTTTCTTATGGAATTCATGTGTGGGTGGGAGAAATAATTTTTAGCTACTGTCTCCCAAAATATAGATTGATACATAAATTTGCAGTGGCCTTTGGAATTTTAGATAGGACATAAAATGACAATGACTTGTGACTATATTTAACAATCTTTTACATGTGTATGCTAAAGACACAAAAAAAAACTAACAAACACATGCACATGTTCACACACACACAAACACAAATAAATCTATAACGTTGCTTGAATGTGTGGGAGTTTTCTTGCTGATCAATACTCATCAGTGACCTTTCCGCTTGGCCAAAGTGTTAGTCCAAGCTGTGATAGGAGCATAGCATGGAAACTAACTTGTAGTTTAGTGGCACAAGTTGATGTTTTAGCTACTAAACATGCATTGTATAACACATACATTAAAAAAAATTACTCAGTGGCTTGAAGGTTGCTGATGAATTGCCGAGTATGTTAATCAAAATATAAGCATTCCCAATAACCTAATCTGCCATAAGTGTGTGTAAGTGTTCTGCTTTGGGTTTAATTCCTAATTCCCAAGTTATTTGCTCTACAAGAATAATAACATTAAATATTCTTCATATCTTAATAATTTGACTAACGTTAAAATGGCGTGTTAAAATGGAGCTGGAGGTTTATGGAAACTAGGATTAGACTGTGAAAACGCACGAAAAGGACTCAAACAAAACTAATGTCTGTAAATAAACAAGAGCGCAATCCAAGGACAAAAGGTAATGAGGAAGTCAGTCACACCGCCACGGATGTGTGAATGTAAGGAGAGCGCCGTGTTAATTGCTGTGCTAATTAAGGCATGATTGCATTGCAGTTGCTTCGCACATGCAGGTGATTAAAATTTTAACGGAGCGTATTACATGGTGCAGTTAACAGGTGCCAGTCCGACTCTCTCACTGTGTGTGTGTGTGTGTGTGTGTGTGTGTGTGTGTGTGTGTGTGTGTGTGTGTGTGTGTGTGTGTGTGTGTGTGTGTGTGTGTGTGTGTGTGTGAGAGAGAGAGAGAGAGAGTGTGTCTGTCTCACTTTCTTTTGCTCACTTTATTTCTCTCTCTCTCTCTCTCTCTCTCTCTCTCTCTCTCTCTCTCTCTCTCTCTCTGTCTCTCTCTCTCTCTCTGTGTGTGTGTGTGTGAGAGAGAGAGGTTTTGATTTGATTTTTAACTCAGTTTTATTAAATAAACAATAAGTTACAATACAAGGTTAAAAACAGGCAGCACTTTTAAAAAAAAAAAGTTGTTTTTAGTGTAAAAGGGTGTTAAAATTAGCTCATCATCATCATCATCATCATCATCATCATCATCATCAATAAAACAGATAGCATATGCATAACACCATTTCAACATAAAGGTGCTCAAATCATTCAATGCTTTCAATTTTTTTTAATCTATTTTGACTCTAGCTTTCACTAGACTCTGAAAACAGAAAAAGGACTGATCAATCCTTTCTTCTCTACTGTATATTGCCGGCTAATGTAAATGGCCATTTTTGCTTTTTGCTGGGACCATGTTTCACCAAAAGAGATAAAAAGTGTTTTTAGCAGCTCAAACAGAGGGTTAAGTCTTTTGCATTTTAAAAAACAGTGAAAAACAGTTTTTGTACAGAAGGGACGTGTCTTTAAAACAATTGGATTTACCTTCAAGATTAAAACATTGACCCTCACTGCTCCATATAAACTTTTCCACTGTAAATCGCCTGCTCTCTTTCTAAGTGGCAAATTATAAAACACTCTCCATTCCGGCTTAGTGTCACCTAAAACACAGACTCAGACAATCTCTCTCTCTCTCTCTCTCTCTCTCTCTCTCTCTCTCTCTCTCTCTCTCTCTCTCTCTCTCTCTCTCTCTGTGTGAGAGAGAGAGAAAGTCTGTCTCACTTTCTTTTGCTCACTTTATTTCTCTCTCTCTCTCTCTCTCTCTCTCTCTCTCTCTCTCTCTCTCTCTCTGTGTGTGTGTGAGAGAGTCTGTCTCACTTTCTTTTACTCACTTTATCTTTATTTCTCTCTCTCTCTCTCTCTCTCTCTCTCTCTCTCTATCTCTGTGTGTGTGTGAGAGAGAAAGTCTGTCTCACTTTCTTTTGCTCACTTTATTTCTCTCTCTCTCTCTCTCTCTCTCTCTCTCTCTCTCTCTCTCTCTCTCACACACACACACACACACACACACACAGAGAGAGAGAGAGAGAGAGAGTCTGTCTCACTTTTTCTTTTGCTAATACGCGTGAGTATATTAAATCTTGGCGCGCACGTCTGGGTCGTCCTTTCTGGATCACACCCAAAGAGGCGTAAATAAAAACTTGAAGATGTCCCAACTGCCAGCTCGGTAACTCGTGCCTCTCCGCGCCACTCCGCAGTACATACAACCTGAAGCACCGGGAGGACGCCGCGGTCCATAATGACAACGCGTTTCGCACGTGATTGATCTGGCTGAACGGATGCTCATGTCCACGCGCAGGCTGGGAAAATCCGCAGCTGTGATACGCAGGCGGTGGCGTTCTCGCCTCCAGATGCTATATGTGTCAAGTGATGAAACATGTACAGGACATTTCGAAGGGAAGGGCACACACACAATAGCCGTTTCTGGGATGATTTGAAAGTTAAATAATAAAAAGCACCCAGAAAATGAACCCACTAATGGACACTATAATTTAAGGATTCTTTATGTCCATACGTGCTATATTCTGAGAGTTTCTGGTTTGATCCTGAGCGGTATAGTGTCTGTATGTGGTTTTTCACCTTTGCACTGTGCTCTACAGTTCCACTTCAGTTCCTCAGTGCCTCTTCTCCATAGAACCCAAGGACAAACACCAGAAGTGATTTCTTAGAAATAGGAAAAGGAAACCCGCTTCAATGATGTCAATTAAAGTCAGTGATGAATGTAGTTCTCTTTTTCTGCCTCTGTAATTAATTCTGTCCAGTTGCAAAGAATTTAGTGATCAGATAAGAGTCCTGTTTGTGGGTACCTTGGATTTCCTATGTAGTGAACAACAGATTTAAGACAGCAACCTACCAGTCCAAACAACTCTCCAGTAAGTAATGCCATTCATGGGCCCCCAAAGCACAGGCCTAGGTGTCCTAGCTGGACCCAGTGCAATGTCCAGTTAACGAAGCACTATCTTTTTGCAGGGACTTTAGAACAAATAAACCAATGGAGGATGAAAAAAATGTTTTTTTTTTTTTTTTACTAAGCTGTCTTTTTGGTAGTGATTTCTTCAGCAAAGAAAGTGGTATAACTACATATTACTATGATATAGTCACCTTACACCTGACCTTGTGGTTGAACCCAGTGTCCGTGCCCACAGTTATATCACATATTTTGTTAATCAGTTGAGTGACCTTGCAGTGTTCCATGAAGGAGAACATGCTGTGGGTTCCTTGTTATAGCCAACACGAATGGGCCGAATACCTGGCCCTTCTTCGGCATGCCACTCTACAAGGAGTGCCACCTCCTCATTAGCATTACTTACACAGAGTTATGGCCCTCCAGGAAGTTTGCACTGCTGCCACCTGGGCAGCATTGTGCACCTTCTTCAAGACCAAGATTGCCTTTCCCAGTGGAGTGAGTACTGATGTGTCTAGGAAAATTGTGGCTTAGGCTAGCCAATACAGCATAACTGTGGTTCTCAGAACACTACATAGCTTGTTTTCTGTTCATCTAGATCTTGACCTAATCTGGTGGGAATTTACTAAGTGTTTTTAGGTAGGACTTCTGCCAAACTGTTACCACAAAGTTGTAAGTGCACAATTATCTAGAATGTCTTGACTTCTGTTGGATTATTTTTTCTGTCACTGGAACTAATAGAGCCAAACCTGTTCCAGTATGTCTCTGTGCAAAAAACGAGTTCCATAAAGGCATGGCATGCTAGGTTGGTGTGGAAAAACAGGAATAGCTTGCACCAAGCGTCCTGACCTCAACAATTCTGGTTCATCCACATTTGGGATGAATTAGAACCCTAATTGTGCACAAGACCTTCTAGCCCAGAATCAGTGCCTGACCTCACTAATGCTCTTGTGGCTGAATAAGCACAAATCCCTAAGCCACATTCTAAAATCTAGTGGAAAGCCGTCCCAGAAGAGTGGAGGCAACCATAACAGCAACAGGGAGAATAACTCCGTATTAATGTCCATGTTAGAATTCACCCATATTGGTGTGATGGTCTGGTGACCACATACATTTTCCCATATAGTGTATATCACACTTGAACTTTTTTATTTGAAGAAAAGGTTAACTGGATAATTCTCTCCACGCCTTTATAATAAGATCATGTTTTACATTTTTGTAACCTTCTCTGTACATATTTCTTTCTCCAAAATCAAAACTTACAAATTAAGCAACATAAACAGTTGATAAGACTGATTGTCAGCCTTATAGCTGAACTTGTTGGAAAACACTAACTGCCCTCTTTCACAAACATGAGCTAAATAAATGCTTTTGATAGGCTAGTGTTAGTTTGATTGAATGGAGAGTGAGTAACGTCATTATCTTCTCCAGACAACATAAAGTTTGCTTGGAATACAGACCCCTTGATATCTGTGTCACTTTCAAGATACAAACAGAAGGGCATTTTTCTGTTATACCATTCAGGCAGGTAACACCATATTTTTATGTTAAAATGAGCCTAACATTATAAATACTATGAATAAGTACCTCAAATAAATAACTAGGCAGCAGAATGCCTAAGGTGATTTGCTGTTGCTTTCAATATGTCTATCATTCCCCAAACACTCTTTTACACAGTATTTCCTCAATGTTGTGGCTGTGATTTAGGAAGAAATTCTAATCCAATGTCTAAAAGAGGTTTATCTTTATTACATGAGAAGAAAAGTAGCCTAAGACACTATAATGTGTGCTAAAGTTGAGCATTTCCCCAACACCCTGGCAAATGAAGGAAATGCTGGGAAGCACATACACACACACACACACACACACACACACACACACACACACACACACACACACACACACACACACACACACACACCTCCTCCTCACACACCAGCATGATACATAACCTATAAAACCATGCTGAGTTATCAGAAGTCCTTTCAGGGCACACACCTACATTATTCTGCATTCAGCACTGATCTCTTCACTACAGAGAAAGAAAGATAAAGGGCTATAACTATTCTTTTCAGACAGGAACTTTCAGCGTTGGATCGAGATCAATGGTCATGCTGAAGAAATAAATTCAGGGCTGTGAGATTGTATTGATCCTGCTCTGCTTCTGCAAGGAGGAGGAAGGAAGGAGATTATGTTAGGGACAAAGGTATCAGAATCTAAAAGAAACATGATTATCCCAGCCAAGGAACAGCCAAAAATGTGACTAATCTAATGTAGTCAACAAAATCACTGTAGTCAACAAAATCTCAAGCATCTCACAAGCATCTGGTTTATACATGGCAAATAAAAAAAAAAGAAAAATCTCTGAAACAGCTAGAATAAAATTTCCTAGTATTTTTACATAATCTTTCCTTTTTCTTAAAGGTCTCTGTTAACAGAACCAGGAGTTTTGCTTCTAGCCCAGCTTTACTGACAGAGAAAAATGTAATTGATAACATATTGTATAATCTGACACCTCCCTGTTGACCTGCAGACCAGTGGTTTATAAGTAGCCTGACCAGTGTCACAAGGTTAAAGGTCAGCATATAGGACACACCCAGAAATGCATGGGTGGGTCACAGTGATTAATTATGCAGTGAAACATGTTGCTCAGGTATTGTGAATGAGTGTGGAGGACAATGGTATATGAACAAAATGACAAAACATTCATATTTGTATATTAAGTTTGAGTTTCTACTTGAGGTAGATCCTTCAAAATATTTCACTGCACTAAAAGCTCTTCTTAATGTTTCTAAGGAAAAGAGAAAAATGCAGATTTATGTGTACTATGTGTGTATGATATATTTGTTCATCAGTATGTGGATGGTCTCATGGTCTTATGGTTTTTCTCAAAAGGTCTAAGTCCTCTGCTATTCATCGAATAATCTGACACACCACAAAGCCACTAGTTACACACTCGCTCTGCCTTACAACTATACTGAGTGTCTCTCCAACTCTATTTTTATATTTTATTGCTTTCTCTGATATTCACACACTTGATATCCCCCACTTTTTTAGGTACCTCTCAAGACCCACCTGTAAAGGTGGACTTATTGTGAAACCAAATCCACCCTTTGTCTCTCCTTATATAACAGCTCTAGTTACTCCTAATTGGCTTGTAACAACAGGTTGGGCGTTTATGCTTATCGCCAAGCACTGAATGCTTTAGGTTTCTTCGCTAGATGGATTGTCATATCCATCACCTGCAAAATTCCCCTTGTGCAGTGGTATCAGCTGATCCCAACACAGTTCAACTGGCTTTTCATAAATATGACTCCCTGTTTTGTCCTGCTGGCAGCTTGAGATGCAGGCCGACATTTGAGGGAGAGGCAGGTAAGCTAATAGGCTCTATGTGATAGCTGGGAACTGCGGTTCTGCTGCCGAGTGCCGGCCCTGGGGCGACTTGTGACAGCTAGATAATGACTGTATACCTGTCAACTGGAGGATATCTGTCTATGCCATAAATACAGATTTGCCTTTTTGACACCACATTTTTTCACCCCATGGATGATCAACAGAACATAGCCCATCTCTGTCTTTTTCTGCATTACCTTTATGGTCATTTCCTTTGTTCATGCATGAATATAATTTTAAGCGTAGACATTCACAACATAATATGGACAAAACTGCTTCTGTGATGGCAAATGTATACCCATATAATTGTGATTTTCTGCATTGTGTGCTTCTTGCATGAGGTAATGGTTGTGTGTGCATATGTGTGTCCTTGTATTTTGAGAGAAGGCAGAATGAAAAAATGACTCAGAAATAAACCAATCTTTTTTTCTTGTATGCCTGTATGTTGTGTGTGTCTGCTGCCTCAGGGGTTGCAGGTAAAACCAGTCTCTGCTGCCTTCAGCATCAGACAGACAGGAGGAGAGATGAGCTGCATCTCATAGGATAAAGGCATGATATATTTTTTCTCCCTCTCTGTATCTATCACACTAGGCCTTCATTTTCTTCCACTCCCTTTCAACAGCACCAACTTTCTTCAATCCACCCTCAGAGCAGAAATAAACCATACACAATGCAAGTGCCCGTGCTTATAAAAGACTTAAAATGTAAAACTTTTAGACAGAATGAAAGCGAACACATTGCATGCCATTAATAAACAGATTGAATTAAACAATAATATCTTAAATGTTTATTAAGAATGACAAGTATCACTTAAGATTTAAATGTATTAGTTAAAATGCTTTGTAAATTGCTAGTGGCCCGATTCGTGTGTAATGTGTTCTGATCCATTAAAAATGAAAAATATAAAAATAAGCATTCTTTAGCTATTCACTGCAATGCATTATGTCCCATAAAACATGGGTGTGAGAGGAAAAGCAATCAATGCACACAAATAAAGAAACACAATGATTAGTCTGATGTGATTATTTATTATTTAAAAGGTATTTATTACAGATTTAACGACAGTGTGTTTATCTACAAAAGTATTAATGAACTAGGACTACATAACGAACAAGTCCACTGAATACAGCTAGTAAACATAGTCTGAGGATGAGGACAAGTGCTAAGGGACCAGTATTTGGTAGATGGGCTCTTTAGATGCATTTTGGTGAATATTCTCAGGAAATTAGGAGAGAACTAGTGGAAATAGTGCAGGGTATTGTCAATCCAATTTAATGAAGACCTACCAATAAGCACAACACACAAAAAGCTGCCTGGAATGACAAGGATGTCCTAGTCCTATACAGGTAAAGATAAAGAAAGACAAAGAAAGAAAGGCAGGTTATTCTACAGAACACTAAACATACGAGGTGCAGGCCATTTGTTTGTACCTCAAATAGTGAAGGCTACATCAGGAGGCAGAGATTTTTCTTACAGTTATGAAACAGCTTTCCAATTAGTGTCCAGAGCTCAGACACAGTCTCAGTGTTTGTCTTGGCTGAAAATATCATTGTTTAGTCAAATCTTTTGTGAATTTTTTTTCTTAGGTAACCTCTGAACCTCTGAAAGGTTCATGGGCATTGAGAGTTTTGTTGAACTGGAGTGTCTGGATGTTGTTGTTCCCACTCGCATTCATTCACTCAGAGTTGTTGACAGTGAAGTGGCTGGCCGTTTTATGTCCCAGGGCTCCCTCATGTATATGTTACCTTCTGGCTCTCCCTTTTAGTTATGCTGTCATAGCTAGTGTCACTTCTGCACACAATGCACATTGTACTTAACCATTACATAATCACAAGCATATCTAATTTTCAGCGCATCTCTCTCTCTTTCTTTGTTGAGCACATGCTACTTCTGAGATACCACTGACCTTGAAACCTTCTGCTTTCTGAGTTTATCCAGATACCCTACTTCTGGCTGGAGTTCTCATCAGTTTGAGGCTACTAGAAACCATGAATGTGGTATTGTACTGCAACTGCTACAAACAGTGAACAACTGATATCTTAGACATCAAGATTAGACTTCCTAATATCATCTGGTTTGTTCATTGGGGTAAATTTAAAATGTACAATTTATGTTGTAAATTTTGATATTACTGCAAAGCTACTTGCGTCAATGTTAAACATGGTAAACAAATAAAATTATATTGGTTGAATTTTATAATAATTATAGATGCTGGATAGGTCTCTCTCTGCTCAAAACAAAATAAAAAATAAAATAAACAAATATATCAGTGTTGCTTGCTTACTCCTTATTCTCCTTCTCTCTTGTCAAAAGTATTACATCGCACAGAATATGGCCCTAAAGAGTATTATTCAAAGAGATTAAATACTTTTCTTAGACGTATCTAATGTCACAGATGACAACATATATTAAGGTGCTTCCTCTTTGTGATTGATTGCAATTTATAAAATTTCACCCCATGCCCCCACCCCCAAATACACCTCCTGCCCCCCCCTCTCTCTCTCTTACTCTCTCTCTCTCACACACACACACACACACACACACACACGAAAGAAAAGATTTGCTCATCTTCCTGGCCTGCATTGCATTTGTATAAGTTTAGTGAGAGAGAGAATAATTAAACCCAATGAAATATAAGAGTGTGACAAGGAAAGGAAATGAGCACCGTAGAAATTAATCACTTTCTATTAGCCTAAGCTAATAATACCTACATTCATGCCATGCTCATATTAATTGAACTTAATTGTGGATAAATCGATGAAGTATCCTAAGATGGTAAAATTCTTCATAGTATCAGTTTTCTAACAGTCCATCTCTGCTTTACAATCAGGTGTGCCATTGTATTGTATGGATAAAGATTTGAATTGAAACTCAAAGGTGTAATCATGAATATGTGTTCAGAACAGATAGTGAAGAAGATGGTGGGAAAGAAAAAGAAAAACAGGGAGGGATAAACACAAACCTACTGGAACACTTATGCACCTGAATCCAAACTGGCATGCTTTCATAGAGCCAGCTACAGGAGCAGCTGCATCAAACACACACACACACACACACACACACACACACACACACACACACACACACACACACACACACACACACACACACACACACACACACACACACACACACACACACACACACACACACACACACAAACACACACAGGTTTGGTATGAGGCATGGAAGGCCAGTCACATTCACATGTCATGCAGGCACAGTGGGGATATCACTGACAAACACTAAATGTGTGTTTTCTCTGTTCATGTTTCTGTACATTTTCCACATGTCAACATGTCTCAAGCATCCAAAAGAGCTGTGAAAAGGGGAGCAGATGTGGAATAATTTATTGAAATGGTAGTAGGTGCACCTTGGCCTTTATGGGATTTATTCAGTTCATGCTGACAATACAGCAATATTATTCACAGTCTAACAACATTGTGTCTAGCATACTCCCAAGATAATGTGTTTTTACAACTAGAGAAAAATAAGATAATAAGAAAGTATGAAAATAGTCCCACTCAGAGGGAATTCGCCCACCTTTCTCCCTGTGTCGCTGAAATTAGCTATAAGACCATAGCAAAGATACTGCAGATAGAACTGAAGAATGAACATCTTTTCACCAAATTATCATCAATTATGCTTTGCTAAATATAAAAGGGAAATTTCTCCTCATACTTAATGAACACACATATCTGTATCCTTTCTAACCCAAGTACTAGTTCAGTAAAAGTACTATGACAGTAAAAGGGTAAAGTGTGTGTGGGTATAAATCCAGTGTGTAAAGTCCTGTCTTTTCTTCCCTTTCTTTCTCTATCCTTGCCTCAGTTAATTTCCTTCCATTTCAGTACTCAGGTCCTGGTGGTCTGGCTTCTCCCATTGCAGTGCACTGTGGGCCAGCGCAGTGACTGTGGCCTCAGGCAGCTGTTGTTCTGGGTCCACATGGCCCAGCTCTCACAGATGTTCCCTGCTTGATAGCATTCTCTCTGCCCACTTCTGGAGCTGTAGGTGGCCAATCAGGGCACCTCTTGTGCCTGGTGCCAGTGCCCCATTGGCTTTTGAACAGTGACGTGTGGCAAGCAGTTGGGAGAGATAGGCAGTGGGCATTTAATCCAGAGAGCATGAATAATCAGCCAAAAGTGCTCCCAAAGTGTTGAAGCAGCCTAGCAGTGAAGCACACTAAAAGATCAGGAAGGGCAAAAGTGATGCATGTGACTACACACAGGAGAACAGCTGATCTGATTTATTTGTGTCATTGGTTCAGGCCTGGTTGCATGCTCATGGTTTTATATGGCAACATGTGACTTAAGCAAGCCGTTTTATTTCAAGTAAAATAATGTGCATAGGGTTTTGACCCTTGACAAGCTCTTTTTGATCCTGAGAAATCATTTTTATAAACCTTGTATAAATCCATACACAAATTACACTTTAATAACATCATATATATTAATCAGAGTTATTGTAATTTTTATTATTTATGATGACCTACTTATTTTACCAAATCCAAGTTAAAGACATTAAAGCTGCTGGATGTAAGAATCTGGAATTCTGCCTTCTGAATAAAGTGATTGCATGCAATGTAAGGAAGTTCCTCTCAATGACATAATTGCTACAATTATCAAGGTCCATCAGGAACTTTGTGGTAGCAATCAAATACGTCACATAACGTGGCAAATTTCCCATTCGATTACCATCTTAATGGCACTTTCTGGAGCTGTAATCCACTGGTAGTGTACCCGCTCATCCTGGCCAACATTTCAATGTTACACTCTTTCAGGATGGTGTGCACCCTATGATCCTTTTACACAACAATCCTTTTTAGACAGATAGAACAAATAAACCGTCCATTTAAGCTATGAAAAACCTTTTTTTAAGAGATAAACAGTTCAAAAACAGAGACTTTTCTGTAATGGTGAAAATGATTGCATTTCCAATTTCACTTATAACTTTCATTAGACTCAGTGCTGTCATGAAATTCTACATTATAAATATGATTGTGCATCAAAACTGTATCAATGCACATTTTTGTGATAATGTACGCTATTTAGTATGCCTGAATTGTTTTTCCTCTTTTGGCTGCTCCATGTCTGGGGTTGCCACAGAGGATCATTTCGTCTGTATATTCCATTTGACACAGGTTTTACATGCAGCCCCTTCCTGACACAACCCTTCCATTTTGTCTGGGCTTGAGACCTGAACTGAGAGTTAACACCTCAGTGGCTGGGTTAGCTCCCTGCCTGGGAATTAAACCTGGGCTGCGGCAATGAGAGCATGGCATCCTGCCGCTGGACCACAGGGAGGCCATGTATTCACCTGAATACTAAAACTGAATCCACTAAATTAATATGCATTTAATGATTAATATAATATATGTTCTGGTGTCCAGCTTGCACTTGTGTTTGCTTCACTGAGAACTTCATAAGAACTTGTACTGTTGCCAGATCCTCATACAGTACATGTGACTAATTCCAGTCCATGGGAATTGCTCCGAGCCCTGTAAATTTTGTTCATGTTTGTTTTACCTTAACATTCATGGTTCTTCTGGTTATAACATCCCTTTTGGAGCAATTCATGTGTTATGCAAATATTCCATCCATTAATACACCACTTAAACCAGTGTTAAAATGACTTCCATATGGCCTTCAAAAAGGCTTTCATAATTCTCCTCACCCAGCTATGCCCTTCAGTGTGGTATGAACATTGCTGATTTAACGATGACTTCACTCTCTTTCTGTTCCTCTGCAAGATTGTTCACCTTGTAAGCATTTTACGGGCTCTTTATTACAGAACAGCACACACACTGACGGTCAAACACATTTTAAAATACTACATAGTGATGTAGTTGAATAGTGTAACCATTCTTATTTATATTAAAAGTTAGTTATATGCCATTTAAAGTTAATTAATGACCAGTCATATATTCTGTTTGTTTATTCTTATTCAGCTCATTGGTGAATATTTAATCTGGTTTAAATTGTTTTAATATGCTTTCTGAACTACAAGATTGGAACTGTGCAGACTGTCCACTCATTATCTTGACTTTGAAAGTGTATACTTTGTGAATGTGTGCTGATGTGTTTACCCTGCGATGGACTAGCTTCTAATCAGGGGTATATTTTCACTTCATACCTAATGCTGCTAGAATATTCTCCGAATTCCCTGCAACCCTGACAATCCTAATAACTTTATAAAACGCTTTAGTTAGCATTAGAGTTAGGATTAAGGCTAATAATGAAATTCTTTATATTTTCTCGGACTTACACATATAAGACTGCACATGGACACATTTACCTGACCCTTCTGCCTTCAGTAACATGTCAAGGGCATACATGATGATGGTGGAGTATTTATAAAAAAATGCACAGAGAGAAACTTAATCATAGATGAGAAGGGTGTGTATTAATAATAGAGAGAGGTAGGGGAATGAAGTTTTACTTATTCAGGACGGATCTCTCTGCTTTCATTCTACACACCTTCATCCTAAAACCTATGAAAGGGACTAAACCAGGGTTGTCATACTGCAGTCATGGAGAGGTACAACACTGCTGAGTTTAGTATTCAACCTCACATTATTCGATTGGCTACTATGGGTCGATGATGCATAATATAATGCTCTATATGCCTGTGACCCTTATTGTACTAAGCTTGATGTTCTTAACAAAATTCAAATTCTATTTATTTGTATAGCACTTTTAACAATTCTCATTGTCTCAAAGCAGCTTTACAGAAGTATGGAATCAGAAGAGAGAGAGAGGGAAAAAATATATAATAATAATAATAATAATAATAATAATAATAATAATAAGAAGAAGAAGAAGAAGAAGAAGAAGAAGAAGAAGAAGAAGAAGAAGAAGAAAATAAAAATAAATAAATTAATATATGCAATTAAAGTTTAAAATTAATTTAAAAATATTAATTTAAAATTTAAAATACTATATATCTATAGTATTAACTAGAAATGCCCTTAATCTAGAAATGCAACAATTGTAGTATGTACAGATAGATGCAGAGCCAATGTGTATCCAATATGCTTTTTTAAGTATTATAAACCCGCTTTCCAGTGCTTAACATGTGCAAATGGCAATGACAACTACTAATACAACTCTTTTTGACTTGTATTATTGTAGAAAACAAGACTGCAAAAGGAATTTGTGCCTGTAGCAGCCCTTTCACTGTGATTGATTATCATCAAGCATGTTGCTACAGAGCTGCGGCGGCATGCAGCTTCCATGCACAATGTGCAGCATAACTTACTACTATAAAGGCCATATATGTCAGAGAGAGTTTCAAATCCAACTCCCGTCACTAACTCAGCCACACATACCTGCCTGCGGCTAACCAGCTTTCTGGCTCTTAGCACATTATCAGGCAGCTTTATTTCTTTGTCAGATTTAGAGTGGGAACCTCAGCCTTCTTATAATCAGCTCCAAACAAAACAAATGTATATAGACACAATTTACAAATGCATTTATATGTTCATTTATCCAAACTGATTCATTTATTAGTCATATTTATGTTCATCTTCAGTAACATTCTTCTTTTTCTAATCATGTTATCATGGGCACAAGTCAGCCACATACTTTGGATGGGATGCCCAAATAATTAAAATTAATTATGCAAACATGATTATGATTATGTTTACCCTTAAGATTTATATGACTGAAAATTATTACCAATGGAGACAATATATGCCTTTTCAGACACCCATGAAGGTAAAAAATAAAGGTTGTCTTGAGTTTGCTTTTTATAGGATTGTCTCAAATATATCACGGTTGAACTGATGATTAGCCTGGACATTTGGGACAGGCAGATTAGGTTTCTGCTTTTTTTTTTATTTTAGTCAGTTATTTATTTTATTCCTTGTCAGCTGGGGGCAAAGAGGTCCAATAGGCTGCTAACGCCATTGCGGACCATGGTCTTTTTCAAATAGAGAAAAAAAAAACGTTTTTCATTAAACCCTTTTTTAGTTGGATAAATTGTAACAACAATCTTACAGATGGATGGAGTACTTGCAAAGTGACAGCAATTTAGATACTTTTGGCAATTCTTCGTAACAAAGACTAAACTGAACAATGTTCACGACAGTAAAGTTTGTTTACTGTTCAGTAAATTCTGTTTCCCCAGCTAGATCAGGCTGGAAGACCCTTGTTCACCAGGAAACCAGAGCATTTTAACACCAGTTAGACTGGCCGGGGAGATCACCTAAATAAACAAGGCCTATTAAAAGCTTATTGTAATTTTGTGGTAAGATATGAGAGAGATCCCACTTTTTAAGTTTAGCTAATTACATTTAGGGGGGCACGGTGGCTTAGTGGTTAGCACGTTCGCCTCACACCTCCAGGGTTGGGGGTTCGATTCTCGCCTCCACCTTGTGTGTGTGGAGTTTGCATGTTCTCCCTGTGCCTTGGGGGTTTCCTCCAGGTACTCCGGTTTCCTCCCCCGGTCCAAAGACATGCATGGTAGGTTGATTGGCATCTCTGGAAAATTGTCCGTAGTGTGTGATTGCGTGAGTGAATGAGAGTGTGTGTGCCCTGCGATGGGTTGGCACTCCGTCCAGGGTGTATCCTGCCTTGATGCCCAATGACGCCTGAGATAGGCACAGGCTCCCTGTGACCTGAGGTAGTTCGGATAAGCGGTAGAAGATGAGTGAGTGAGTGATGAGTAATTACATTTACAGATGTGACGCTGGCCAGTGCAAATACACTGGAGCTTTTAATTGCCCTTTTGGCTAGCTAATGAATTTATGATTCCATCCCTGTATGGTAAAGGGAGAGAACTGTTCTAAAATTTTTATAATTATTATTATAATTTTTATAATAACTTTTACTCAAGTTAAACAAGTCACAAGAATTTTGTTGAAGAATTAATGTCTCAGAGGAGTCTTCTGCCACACTTTTATCTTCAGCAGTTTGCTTTGTCTCTGCAAGTGCATTTAGTGTCTAATAGTAGCCTAGTACATCTTAACTGTTTGTGAAATGATTTCCTCTGTTCCCAAACAAATGGTCAAATAATGATTCCTTCTCCTTCATAGTCCTGAAGAAGCAGATTTATAGAAGAACTACAGATTTATCTTTTAAGCCCGAATTTGTATCCCATTTTAAGTCAGAATCTGCTTCCTTAAATCTGCCTATGAAACAAAACACTCAGGCGTTACACAGGATTACAGAGGCTAGGATGCTATGACAATGAGGAGTTGATGCATCAGGGCAGATATATGGGTAGCAACAGCCCCAGCATGCGTGTGGAACATAGAGATAGGAGGAATTAGCTCAACAACAATGCAGCGACAAGCACCATTATGTCCGCAAACACTGAAGATGATAGCTCAGTGATTCTCCAACTTGTGGCAGTGAGCTCAGAAGATGGAGGTGATGCGAGTGCATGCATTGTTCACTAAATGCTATTAGCTCATGCATCAACTGACATGGAAAAGTGAAAGCTGATGTCAATGGCAGTTTCCTCCATCCTAATCCATGAACTGGTAGAAACCTTACAGGGGCCTTCTGTCTTACAACAGATTACAGTCTCAGCTCTGCAGTATTCCTCTCACAAATAGTAGAAGCCACAGGATTTGTGCTTCTTTGTATGTCTCTATTTTCTCAGCTTTCATTCTCTCTCTCTCTTGTTGGTCTGTCATCGATTTCTCAATAGCATTCAGAATCTGCCAATGGTTAATGCCTTCAGGGGGTCTATAGAGCCCATTATCAGGTAGAGCACCCATCTTTATACTTTTTACCTCAAAGATCTTTTTTTTTTTTTTTTTTTTTTTATGAGAGGGTGAGTGTCTTGAAAAATCATGAAAAAAATAAACTAAAGTTAAAAAAAAAACAAAAAACAAAAAACAAAGACAAATATAAACAGTATTACAAAAATGTGAGGTTAAAAACAATATCTGTTTAATAATAAATCTTAAAACGTATAAGACAATTATGTAAATTTTTACATGTTGTAATTAATATGAGATGTAGACTGCTGTAGAGTGCTGAGAGTAACTGATTGGCATCAATGCCTGGGATGCAAACATGCCACCCCAAGAACTACCTCTCTAACTCAGGTACGATCTGCTGCAGAAAGACAAATTAGAGAAAAAAGAAAGCATTCCTCATCAGTAAATCATGTCATTGCACCACATTCCAATTTCATTTACTATAAGATAATCATACTGGGTAATGAATCCATCATAGGAAAAAGCCCATTGCATGAACTGGAAAAAAGCTCAGTCTAGAAACTTTTATTTTTTCCTCTTTGGCTGACCCCTTAAAACATTTAGGTAGAATCCAGTGTGTTTAGATATATAAAAATAGAAGATAGTAATAATTTATAACTACAGAAATTTAGCTAACCTATAAATAACATTTTTGACATTGTTTATCTATCTAGATTTCATAGTTTCATGTGCTTTTTAAAATCCGGCACAGAATTGCATCTTATATAGATCGCAGGGGTCAAGACAGAAATCTGGACTAAAGGTATTTAATATATAAATATAAATGTACCAGACACTCCTCTCCCTATAATTACAGTGTATTAGCTGAAAGGATTACTGTTGTAGTGAAATTACCTCATTAACTACTGGATCTAGAAAATACCCAATGATTTACTTGTGACAAATCTTTATAAATTGATTATATTACTGAAATAAACAACAATGAGATATCCTTGCATATGCACATTTAAGCATTTAAAACTAAAGCTGTCATGTCATCATAAAGGCTCAGGCTGCTTTTCATTATATGAAATAGAATTAAATTCCTCCATATTACTGACTCATGAAATTGGGATGTGATTATTTTACTGAATGATTATTGCATAATTAATTATTACTCAATAATAAAAGAGAAATAATATCAGTGTATAGTTTGCAGTTTGTAGTATATATATATAAGTGCTCACTGAACCTGTACTTCATGTTCAGTAAATAAATGCATATCAACACTAAATGTTTTATAAATAAACTTGCCTTTAAACTGGAAACTTTCTGATATCAAGTAATGTTGCCATAATCAAAGAATAGTAATGGGATTACATGCATACACAGACTGAAAAACTGACAGATGTCTAACCCCATACATAATCAAACACAGTGAGACATGCAGTTACAGTATGTGCAGCCATGGAACCTGAAGCAGCAGATATTCAGCCTGAGGGCAGCAATGCATTATGGGAGTTCAAAGAATGGGCAGGACAGTGTGGTTTGTTGTCAACAGTGTGAACATCCCTTTAATCAAACTGTCACTTACCCCAAATATGGGCAAACGTGCACTCTATGATAGCATAACAGAATTAACTTCTGAGGTAATAGATATAGCCCAGGTTCTATAGCTTCTATGAAAACTACACAATGAACTGAAGCTTGTTCTTTGGACTGGCTTTTCCTTGCCCTCACTGGTCTGAAGATGAATGTACAAATTAATAAAGATCTGTAAATCTCTTAACTGCTAATAAAAGAATAACTATGCTATTCCTAACTACATGCCTATATATTTAATAAAACTTTTTTTAGTCTACACAGTTGAACAATTTGATGCTCTGTTAACATTTACACTCTTTGGCAGATACTTTCCATGGAAAACATTTAATACTAACTAAGGAGTGGTATAGTTAGAGATCCAGTTCATGCTGAGGTATTATATTTTAAAGTAAGCTTTATTAATTGCATAAACGTGTGGGTCTTCAGTCTTCACTTGATTATAACCAGTAGCTTAGATATTCAGACAGTGAGAGGAAATTTATATTATTATTTTGGGAGCAGTACAGAGGTATGAATAAGACCCTGAGTGACTTCCAAGGAGCGATATGGACAAATGTTTAAAAAAAAAACTTTGATATGATTTAAGTGCTATTTATATTAGCACTTCCAATATTTGTATTATAGATATATAGCCAAATGTGTGGTGTGCAAGAATAAAGTGTTAATAGTGGTAAATTAGTTAGAAATCAGGAACATAGTGATGAGTATTCTAACATGCATTCTAACAGACATTATATAATCAAAAAATATTGAAATTATATATATATATATATATCAAAATATAACTTTACATAAAGTTTGGTAATCATCAGTTACATTTAAAAAGCTGACCAGCTGAATGTAGTGTATTTACTTAAATGGTAAAAAATATAATGGGGAATCAAGATGTATAAAATACCAGCACTGCTCGACTGGTCCCACCATCTCTCAGGGTAAGAGGTAGGTAAGAGTCAAGACTCTTTGCTGTTCTGGCACAGAGGTGGTGGAATGAACTTCCCCTAGCTGTCCGAACAAATAAGTCACTGGCTATCTTCAAACAACGGGTGAAGACCCACCTCTTACTGAACCACTTGAACTAGCACTTTTCCCCTTGTTTGTTATGTGTTTGTTAAAAAAAGAATTAAAACTGGACAGTTTTAGGTTGATGGTATCCTAAGTCTGTATCCTAGTGAACCAGTATTAATGTATTCATCGATAGAGATTTAAAAGCACTGTTGTACGTCACTCTAAATAAAGGTGTCTGCCAAATCCTATAAATGTAATGTAAATAAAATGTGCTCACCAATGCACATATTGAATATGTCATGTTTGACTCTACATTGTTTGTCCAAATCTATGGCGGATTCATGATGGTCAGAGCGGATAAAAGATTGTCTGTCTGTGATGGAGCAACAAATCAAAAGATGGAGAAATAATAGATGGATGTGGCTGAAGGGTATTGGATTTATAGAATGACGACACATCAAGTTGGGTTCCATCCCCCACTTTCCTCAGGCCTTGGGCTGTAAGAGTTGTCACCTTGGAGTATTCAGAGCTATGTGAAGCACTCCACTCCTGAGAGAATGTCATCTCCCGCCCTGGGCAGTTTTGACAAACAGAGTATATATTGATACGTGATAAAGTATGCTAGAAATCACCCCACTGCTAAAGGCTACTATAGTTTTAATATCATCATTTGAATTAACAAGCATTCTGCGCAGAAATAATGAGCCTTCATTATTCAAAACATCATCCTTAGCCGCCGAACTCTCAGGCCATTACCACGCGAGAGCTTAATGAAAAGAAGATAAAGAAGGGTTGAGATAAAAGTTTGAATGGCCTCACTCAGTAACCAGAGTTAAATTTTAATGCGGCATGTGGAGAGTGATGGATGGTTCTTATCTGAAGGTTGGGTTGGGGGCAGACAGACTGAAACCCCTGTGAGTTGTCATGTAGGGTGGTGAGGTAAGGAATGGATGTGTGGATTCATCTCCGGAGATAGATGCCTGATGCTAATCGTGCAGTCATGGTGAGGATGAGACGCACAGATACAGTGATAGATAACAACATTTATATTTTCTCTGTAGTACAATTTGAATATTAGTCACAATATTATTTCACAGACTTAAAGCCTATCAGACATATCATGTAAATGATTTTATATAAAAGGTTGGGGTAATATAATTATTACCCATCTCTGTGATTTTAGTCATAAGTTTAGTTTATTATTGATATATAAGTTAAATTCAATTAAATTGCCCAGCAACAGTAAACGATCCAGCCCAACTTGAAAACACAAATATCAGACTCCTAAAACTTGAAATAAAACCAAATAAAATATGACAATTGCTAAATTTAGTTTTAAGTTATATATACAGTACATATATACTGTTACCTTTTGTGCTTTGCATAAACATTTTCAGATCATCTCCTGCATATAGCAAGCTACCAGTATTGACAAAGTTTACAATGCAGACAAATAAAATGGTTTAAAGGATTACATCTCATTTGGGGTCCAAAATGAGCATGTGCACAAAGTGAGCTCCATAAAGACATGGTTTGCAAGGTTGCTGTGGAAGAACTCTAGTTCTGACCTCAACTCCATTGAACACCTTTGGGATGAATTGGAGCACTGACTGCGTACCAGCCCTCCTCAACCACATCAGTGCCTCACCTCACTAATGCCTTTGTGTCTAAACAGGCAAATACCCAGAGTCATGGGTGAGATTGGTCAGGTGACCACTAGTATGTGAACACTGAAATGACTTGCTTCTTCACATGAAGTCAGTGAGCAAGTATGAAAAAGAAAAACCAAAATATTTTAAAAGTAATAATATTTAAATAACAGATTATTATAAACATGCCTCACCACTGATCATGGCATGTTCACTAATATAATGAGGTTTTCACTTCTCAAATATGACAGTTATAACTTATTTTTAAGATCATGCTCTGCTGCAGTCGTACACCAAACTGAAATGTTGAAAATGACCACCCCTTCATCCAAAAGGTCAATACAAGGCCTCTGCTTTGATACTGGCTTAAGTGTAGACAGTTACTAAGAGCAACCGTTTCTTAAAAGAATAATATAATATAATATAATATAATGTCAGAATACAAATCTTTAGACAAAAACACTATGATCGTATAATAGACAATGATGTTTCACATTTACAAATATTAAAACTATTATATTGAACAAATATTTCACGAATACTTTCAACAGTTTTCAGAAAGCTAATAAGCATGAGAACTTTCTTTTCTTGTCTAACTTTTACATCTCTTAGATATAATCCTACAAAGGATACTACCTGTTAGAGCTGAGAACTTCTAACCTATTATTAGATTTGCTCCATGTTATCGTTTGTTACACCATGTCACCATACACTAAGCATGAATACATGTGCTGCCAATGTGCATCTCAGTATATAAAACGCTTAGGTTTGCCTATATAATCTTTTTAAAATAACCAATTAATTCCTCCACCAGCACAATAAAGCTAAACATCAAACTAGGTCAGTTTATGGAAAAAAGTAAATGTCATTTGACTGCCTTCAGCTCAGCACGTTTACTGTTTGTATCACAGTGTCTTTAACACTTCAAAGCTGGAGTTTGGTTTTCTGAGCTCCCATAAAGCATCTCCTTCAATAACACTGAGTCTATTTATGATGGCCATATAACCTTAATTAAACAAAGACATGTGTTTCCTGCAAATTAAATGGAGCTCTACACGAGACCACAACAGCCAGGGAGAGAGATAGGAGAGGACGTGCCTTCTTACTTACAGTACTCTGAGGTAAGACTATTCTCAGCGGTTAGTTTTTCAAAACATCTGGCACAGCATAATGCATGGTGACCCAGCTTCTCCACACACAAATAAATAAGTACATACAGACATATATACATACTTACACACATTAACACATATAGAACACGTCAAGAAGATAACACAGGTTTGTATAAAAATTTGTATTAATTCTACTAAGCTACAATAAGCAATTCCTTATGAAAAGCCAGAAACATATTAATAATAATGCATTGCTGCTTGAAAAAAAAAAAACAGCAAACATTCACGACCCTCCACTAAGAGAATGTCGTAAAAAACTCACTAATCATTCCAATGCATGGCAGGGCCAGTAAACTCGCATAGCCTCACACACTTCAACACATGCACACATGATGCTGTCTCTCACTATATCTGCCCATAACACATTCAAATTAAGTTGCAGAAATGTAATCTATTTCAATTATTTCCATTAGATTTAAAATGACAGCTTTTCATTATACTTTCTAAACCAAACCAGAGTCTTTAAAATGGTTAAACAACCCACTATTACAACTTAAAAGGCCTGTAGACCTGGTAAGAGCTCTAATGATGTGTAAACAATCATAGTTAAACTAGATTACATCATTAGATCAAATGACTCCCAGCTGGACAAAATAAGATCTACTGTGCTGTATATGTACATAGCACTATTAAATAGAATTTCCTGCACATATTTTGAGCAACTATTAAGAAATTAGATACTTTTTTCTTTCTAAATATTTTTGCTTTTGCAACCTGGAAAAAAATATCATCAGTTTTAGCATTTTTTTTTATATGAAATGAATTCCAAATGGACACTTGGCTAACTTATGCTTAGAAATAAAGATTTCATTAAATCTGAGCAATTAAAACATTAATTTAAACTGAAATTCAATCCTATAATGCAATAATAGTTCACTTAACTGAAAAGGTGAAAGGTGAAGTTTGAGGTTGAATAGTTGCTTACTATTTAAGCAAGTTAACCGATTCTTGTGGAATCCAGCAGAAAATTTTCAGGATACATCGTGGGCCTAAAATATACCTGCTATGGTTTAAAATCACCAAAACCTCACTCTGCCGGTATGTTCACATTCATCAATTCTAAATTCTATCCATGCACACCTGTTTTCCATCTCACAGAGAATCTCACAATGACAAACAAAAAAAACCCATATATATATATATATATATATATATATATGTATATATATATATATATATATATATATATATATATATATATATATATATATATATATATATAGTATATATATATATATATACGTATACGTATATATATATATATATATATATATATATATATATATATATATATATATATATATTTTTATTTATTTATTTTTTTTTTTTTACCTGACTAAACAAGCTTTGTATATATGAATGCTATTCTGGTTTTTTTTTTTTATATTGCTCTACTTTCAGGATTTTGGATTTAAATTTTGTATTTTAGATTCATATTTCTGTGTGTTAATTGCCTGACCCATTGCCTGTTTCTGATTATGATTTTGAATCAATGTTGTGGATTGGTCTGCCAGTTTTAATAAAGATTCTAAACTGCAATTGCATCTGTCTCTGACTCTGTTGCATGACAGATTACGTTGCCGTCACCATGAATGCAGCAGGAGGAACAAACTGGAATAAAGCCATGGCAGCTCACGGAAAGCTGGTAGGAGAACAACAACCCCTGGCTGAGCTAGACGCAAAAATCATGATACATGAAACATGCTCATCGGCACTATTTCCTCCGCCTTTGCCTCAAAAGGCTGCAAACCTCTTAGCACTCTTAATGCTCACCCAGACATACAGTATATGCAGGATAGACTTCCCAGGCTAATGGCTTTCTACTACAGTACGTATTGTACATCTTAGGCCAAGAGGGGGTCTCTGATCAACAGCAGATTGCCCAGTTCCTAAGTTTCTCACAGAAAAAGCTCTCAACTGGGCTACTGTGGCGTCAAGGAGGGGTAATGTTATTGTCTTATGACTGTGTTATGGAAATTACACACCCCCAAAGCCACAGAGTTTGGTAAAGCAGCTCCTGACAGTCACTCAAGGCAGAAGAAAGGCTTCAGAGTATGCACTGGAGTTCCACACTATTGTGACAGGGAACAGTTGGAACAAGCCTGCCCTGCCCTTTTTTGTCAAAGTCCTAATCAGGATCTCAATGAATTGGTCTCTCTTGATTGTTTGATTGATCTAGCCATTTGTCTGGACTATCACATCTGTAACCACCAAGTGCATAAGGGGATAGACCTTTAAGAGAAATTGACGAAAAATTTTTTAAATGTGAAAAATTAAGAAAAGAAAGGCTGTTTTTCTACTGTCATCATTCCCCTTACCTCCTGGCTCCGTGCCCTGCCTGAGAAAAAACCCTGGCCCACCCATTCACAAACTTCACTAACAACAAGAACCTCTAGTATCTGAAAATGGCCAAGAGCCTGAACCAATGTCAACCCAGTGGCCTTGTTCTTTGCCTGTTTTAATTTCAAACTTTCAAACAGACTTAGCACCAAGAATATCAAAGCTAACTCTCTGTTCCATCATTACCACACTTACAACAAAGAAACAAGTCCAGAATCCATACTACCCTCCTCCTGCTCTGTCAGAACTATCATTTGGAAAACTGACAGTAAAATTGTATGCAAGCCAGTACAACTCCCCACCATCCAATCACACCCAAACCAAATGTTTGAGCCTTCCAAATTAAGGAGCAAGCTCATCAGTTGAGCACTACTCCAGCCACAGGGCACCCTGCCACACAGCCGCTTTTCCACCAGAAAGAACCGGGTGCTGGTTCAGAGCTAGTGCTGGTGCTGGTTCAAAGTTGGTTCCACTGGCGATCCTTCTAAGAACTGGTTTGCCTTTCCATGGGCTAGAGAGCCATCACAGAGCCAAGTGTTACGTCACTGTATATGTCTCATCTTTCTGATCAACGTTAGTGCAGCAGCGGCAAACACAAACACAACATCAACAATGGCAGATGTTGCTTTACTGTTAATGCTCATGGCTTTGTGAAACTATTGTACATTGACAGCCAAATGCGGCGAATCCAACGTGTACGTGCAGCTCCATGCAATTTGTATAAACGGAGGTTGCAATCAAGAAAGTACATAACATTATTTTAACACAGAAAAAATGTTAGCCTTAGCATGTAGCATGTACCTACTATTATGTGTGCTGATAATTGATTATACTGCGCTAAAGTAAAAGTGTATTAAACATTGGTATACTTATAAAAGGCTCTAAGGTACATTATCAAAGGCGCTAACAGTAACCCCGCCCCAACCCCGCCCACAGCCCCTGACATAAGCGGTTCTTAAGTCTAGACCAGCAACATTTTGGTGCTACTTAAGAACCACTTTTCCTGGTTCAGAGCCGGTGCTTTGGGTGTCGAAAAAGAAAGAACTGGTTTCAAATTAGGCTCTAGCTCTGAACCAGCACTCAAACTGCCTTGGTAGAAAAGGGACAACAGAGAACATATCACCTGTTAATGGCAAGGTACTGGTGGGCCAGCTTGTGCCAGATCTAAAGCACCCACCCAGCAGGGACACCCATGCCTCTGCCCATACCAAATATCCTTAATCTCAGACTTCATTATGGACCTCCCTAGTTCAGATAGCAAGACAGTGATTATGGTTATAATCGAAAGGTTCTCACATTCCCTTCGCCTTACCTGCCCACCTTTCTTTCTTTCTTTCTTTCTTTCTTTCTTTCTTTCTTTCTTTCTTTATTTAAAAGAGGACAATGTTCATTAATCAACATTACAATGATGTAAATGTACCAAAGTTAGCTCAAAAGTGCTAACCACTTTTCAAACCTCCAAACTAGTCTTTAATCATGTGTTTTTAACTTCTGTGGAATCTCTGTCGGATGTCTCAAAGGACAGATGCAATGAGAAAATCAAAAGATCCAGAATACACAGTAGTCCATAAAATAACTGCCACAGATTACAATCCATGAACACCTCACTCCACCGGGACATTCACACTCACCTGAATTTTAGGTACACAATGCCTGTTTAATATCATCCTATGTAAACATGGACTCTCAAAATGATTCTTTGCAAATTACAACTCAGTGTACACGTACCTTACTTACTAAGCTTTATGTATCTGGGAGTGTTTCTTGATCTTGCCTTGCTTCCTGGTTTCTATATTTTGTAGTTTGCCCTTGAGAAAAGATTGGTTCTAGGAACTCTTATATGAAGGACCATGTATAACTGTTCTGAAACAGAAAGGTGGTGAAGAACATGATAATGACAGACTGTTATTCTTTTAGTCTGGCCTACAGCTTTAACATGTCTGAACTTTAAATACCAAACACAACTAGAGTCCATTCACTCTGCCAGCCTGTCTGTCAGTCTCAACATGACAAATGCCAAATGCTGAACTAAAAGTATTTCCCCATACTCAATATACACCTGTATCAAGTCTGGAAGGGACGGATGTATCTCACTCTCTAGGGGCGGTAGAAATTGAGCAGTAGTAAATGGGGTGCTTGTGGGACATTTTGGAGCTTGGTATGTATGCATGTGTGTATGCAAGAGTCCAGTCATCTAAGTGAGTCAGTAATGTAGTATTCCACCGAGACAATAGCCTGGCTCGCTTTGGCATTGCCATGTTCCTCAAGTACAGGTGTGCCTCAATTAAAATAATGACTAACTCTTTCCATAACACATAGACAGACACACACAGACACTGACACACACACAGTAAAAAAACACGTGCTAACATTTAGAGTTAATCTAATCAAATTTAGAGGCACAGCAGTATATCTTAAGTATGCTGACATAAATGTTAGAAAAGGTATTGTCTAGTTGTTTGTGAGAAATAGGACAGTCTCCATACACAAAATACCTTCTGTGCCTAAAGGCAGTAAACAATGGATGCCAGACCTGTGCGATTAATCTTTCCCAAATATTGTCAAAATAATATAATACATTCAAATGTTTATTAGTAATATACAATCCAATCTATATTTCTGTATTTCTGATTATTTATATAGCAATAATAACAGTATTATTTTTATTATTGATATATAAGTTAAATTCAATTGAATTGCCCTGCAACAGTAAATGGTCCAGTCCAACTTCAAAACTCAAATATCAGCCTCCTAAAGCTTGAAATAAAGCCAAATAAAATATGACAATTACCATTGCTAAGTATATTGTAATATTTACAAATTAACATCTTTCCTTCTTCATTCCAAACCATGGCACAAAATGAATGCCTCCTATTAATTTCTTAAGTATACTTACCTTTTAAAATTTGTATTTAACAATGATAAAATCTCTACAAAAACCATTTTGGAATGTTCTCATTGGGAATATTTGAGACTGCTTAGTGTTTTTTTGACATTTTCTCCAACTAGATTTTCATCATTGCAGTACAGGAATGTTTTTATTCAAGATCATGCTTATAAGGTATTTTAAAAAGAAATTTTTGTTTTATTGTACAGTCAGCACATGCACTATTTGTCAGTAACGTGGGGGTAAAAACAGACCAAACTGCAGGATAGCGTAAAATTAAACAGGATTTAATAACTAAAAACATGAAAAAGACACAGACACAACATCAGACGACAACCAAAGACAATGATTCCATGCTGCCATAGGCAACGCAGCATGGTTAAATACTATAAACAATTAACACATGGGGAACAAGTGTGCAGAGATGGGGAGGAGTAAACAAGGGCAGGGCAGACACGTGACACGAAATAAAAACAAAAGCACGTGGCCAAAGTCCGGGCTGAGCCCTGACACTATTCTTTATTATATAGTGATTATAGCATTAATGTTGCTCTGAACTCCCTGAATATTTTTGCTCCACATTCATTACCAATTCACTTTGGTCACACTTGAGTAACTCAGCGATGAAGGAGAAATAGAGGACACCAGAACACTTGGCATAAACAAACAACATCTTTTTCTTGAGCATTTCCTGATGGACAAACACAAGCTCATTGATGCAGTTTAATTAATAATTTTATAAAAAATATAAGTAGAAATGAATGGAACATTCTAATTTTATTTCATTTTGCATTGTATTAATTTAGATCAATAAAGTACACTACATGTTACAGTATGAATTCTGATATATCCCCAAAAAATATCATTATACTGAAATAAAATTACATTTTTTATAAGAAAATCATAATTAAGGAAATATCAAATATGGACTGCATGAACAGGGTCAACAAATATTGTGATCTTCAAAACATACCAAATTTGAGGCTTATCATTTATCACGTTATTTTATCAACGGATTTGACATTGCAGCCTTGTCAACAAAGATACCCATGTCTTTGTTGAGCAATTAAAATGTGAAATTAGATATAAATTGTTGCCATTTAGTTTGGGATGTAAATTGTTCAATTGGCTACAGTAGACACGCTCAAGCTGTAGCTACTGATCTCAGATTTATTTGTTGCTGAAATTATTGAAAATAATTTGTTTCCTTATACTGTACTTCATGACTTTACCTGAATTCCGTCATGACCGTTCCTATTGTGTTTTGTGGTAGCCAGCTTAATTAAATGACTCTAGTCTCCATTTTTAGAAGTTTGACCTACTTAGCAACAGAAAGAAAGCTTGGGAAAGGCTTGACTTGGGACTCTTTCCTGCCAAGAAACATAATAATGCTGGATCTGGCTACACATACATAATAATAATTGTTAAAAAATGAAGACATCTGCTTAAAAGTTATACACTCTTGATTACTTTACAACTGACAATCCCCACTTACTTTAAGAAGGCCACCATTGTCCCAGTCCCAAGAAATCCATTATTCTCTGCTTGAATGACTGCCTCCTCATTGCACTTATGTCCATTAATATGAAGTGCTTTATGTGGCTGGTCAAATCTGTCATTTTCTCCTCCCTACATGCCACATTAGAACAACTGCAATTTATGTACTGTGCCAACAGGTCCACCAACAACACCCCAGCACTGCACGTGACCCATAGCCACTTGGACAAGTACTTGAGCTGTTCATTGACATGAGTTCAACAATTAATATAATATTTCCAGCCAAGCTGGACTTTCTGAGAGGGACGCCACAGATGGATAGCACTGGCTGCCTCACAGTCTCATCTCTAACCCTCTTCACAGGAGCTCCCCAGTGTTGCATGCTCAGCCATATTCTGTATTATGTTTACATATGACTGCTAAGCTCAAATATCATTCATACATTTGCAGACAACACCATCATTGTAAGATCATTGTATCTCAGATGCTTATAAAATGGCCTACAGAAAGCAGTTCACTGTCCTGGATGCTTGGTGCCCAGACAACAACCTCTACTTTTCTCTGAGGCTTTCATCACTTCCTGGTTCATCAGCTGTTCCACTGGAGATCTCAGGTACCTACAGAGAGTGATGATCAGCTAAGCTCATCAGCAGCAGGAAACTCACCTCTCATACAGGACCTTTATCCGAAAAGCTGCCAAAGTCAAGTTCATTGGTTAGCTTCAGCTGCAGTCACCTAGCAGGCATTACCAGAGCATCTGGGTGCACGCAAATAAACACTGCACACAGATATGTTCCCTACCCACACATATTTATGAACATTCTGTATCTATCTTAACATTTTGTATACTGAATATTTTTGTGTGTATATTGTATGTATATTTTCTCCTAAATTTCTACATTGTTACATTTTGCTAGAGCTGTTATAAGTAATATACTGTCTGTCCAGTATTTACTTATGAGAAATCCAGTAGAATTTCAATGTACATTATTGTATCTTTGAATTTCCACGTGTTAACTGTGAAAATAATGAATAAAAGGCCAACTTTGATTTTTACAAATGGTCCTTTGACCCAAACCATCCTTTTGGACTTATATAACAATAACAATATAACTGTAACTATAACTATAACTGTAGGACTTATAAATAATAACAATATAACTGTAACTATAACTATAACTGTAGGACTTATAAATAATAACAATATAACTGTTTAACAAACATTGAGATACATTGGTCATAATTTAATCTAAATTATTATCAATATAAAAAAGTAATTGTGGTTGATAGGTAAACAAAACCCACTCTCGTGCTTGATCTTGGTGGCAGATATGTGTCCACAAAGTCACTGTTTACTCATTTTTTTTCTGTATTTTTTGGCACTTTTCCTACTTTCTGCACCTGTATTTACAGTTTACACTGTCTATGATCTGTGCTGTTGCTATTTTACCCAAATTACCCCTTGGCATTTACTAAATGATGAATATCTAAACATCTACACAATTAAAAATATTGTGTAACTGCAGGATATGTGAGAGACTCTCTCAGCTCTATTTCAAGAGTTGGAATAGGCCAGCAGGCTGAGATATATTCATTTTCTACAATGCTCATTTGGGCGGTGGTGTCTCTAAATCTGTGTCAGAAAAGACATTAAAGCTGGGCTTGGTGTTCATTTGGAAACAGGAGTGACAGCAGGTATATTGGCTCATTAATTAAAATAATCCCATCGTAGGTATTGTAATCATTTGTTAACTCAGATTTAGTTAAGGCTAAATTTAATATGTCATTGTTGGTCAGGAAAAAGAAGATGTGAGAGAGAGGGAGAGAGAAAGCAGGAAAAAAGGTACAATGAGGCTATTATACTACAGAATTGAAATAGTCAATTTGTGTTTGGCTGCTCCACTGGGGAGAGCTTTCCCTCCTTTCAGCAGATATATCATTTTATGAAAGACCAAAGGGATGAGAAGAAAAGAGGCAAACGAGTAAGGGGAAAAATCAGTCGCCTACTATTTTTAACTGCCCCATAAATCTGTTTTTAAATTCCCTTCCATTTAAAATACCCTGGTGAAGCTTGCCTTCTCTCGGCCTGTTAAGTACCACAATCCATGCATGGTGCTACATTTATCCTAGCAGTGTAATTGGTCCAGCTCCCTCGACTGGTGGCTCAGTTACCGGTCCTCCCCGAGGCCTGCAACCAGGAGAAATCCCAAACCACCTCAAACCCTGAGCACAAAGACTCGTCTCAGACAGAGAGAGACAGTGAGAGAGAGAGAGAGACCCACAAAGCTATAGTGTCTACTACATGTGGGCTGACAAGTACACTGGAGGGGAGAGTGTGCATGGAAGGTGGGTGCGCACTACTCTGGCACACCACAGGCAACAGATGAAAAGCAAAACACTCTCTCTCTCTCTCTCTCTCTCTCTCTCTCTCTCTCTCTCTCTCTCACACACACACACACACACAAACACACTGAGTGTCACAGAGACGGAGGACAAAAGTAGTAGCAGCAGAAGCAGTACCGTCTGCCTCCTCTTTTCACCTGCAGCCATTTGGAGAGGAGGAGTTCTCAACAGAACAAGGCCCAGTGCTCATTTATGAGCACAGGCCTCTTCTGCCTCAGGGCCCAACCAACAGTGACGTATAAAACAGTGACTGCTGGAAAGTAAACCCCCGCTTTCTAAACCAACTCCCATCCCTTTTATTTTCACTAATCAGCCCCTCCAAAAAAAAAAAAAGAATTCCGTCACTTACAGTATGTCCCATTTTAAATCCTTTATAACTGCCAAGTCAGAGGCAGCAATGCCCAACTATTCTGAAATGTCAGTGTTTGTTTTAGGAGTAGGGGGGATTTCTTGATAGAAATTGTGTATTTCCAGTTTATATTCATTATGTATTTGCATCTAACATTCTGCCACTGGCTGTCAACTATGAAGGGGTAGAGTTAAACTATACAGTAGGGGTAGAGTCACTAAAATGATCAAACTGGTATAAAATAGCACATAGTTATGCTGGTTTCATGGTACCTTGAAGTAAGTGGTAATTTACTATATGTAACATAGTTTCCCACGGCAGCATATTCAATGTGATAAGCGAAAACAAAAAACATGGATACATCCTTGTTTTCTCTATATGTTGTTTGCATGTAAAGCTTAAAAAAAAGTACTTTAACTACACTTTCACAGTTACAGGCCTGAGTGACTATTGGTACTCTGCTACTATTGTGAACTGTAAACAGTAACAACAGGAGACATTAGCAAATAGTTAGCAACAAGCTAGTCAACAAACAATAGTGAGTAGTGTTAGCAAAAAACTAGCTAACTACCTCATTAAGAATTTTGAAAACTGCTATTAGCTTTTTCAAAAGAAGAGAAATGGCACTTTATATGGTTCACAGAGTTTGCTGCCATGTTGATTTTATGTCACTTCATAAACAGGAAAGAAACAGGTAGTTGAGAAGTTGAGGTTGTTTTCAGTGTATTTTTTTACTGGTTGTAACTTACTTCAAACACAGCATTAGTGCAAGGTGATTTTGTAACACAAAATTCCATAGAGTAATTTTAAGAAACAAGTCAGTGCAGCTCAAAGAGCATCTCTCATTGTGTGAGTGTGAGTGTGTGTGTATGTGTGTGTGTGTGTGTGTGTGTGTGTGTCTGCCTAATATTACAGATAAAAAAATATTAAAAACAAATCACTTTGTGTTCAAATATAGTTTTCAAACTGAGTGTTACTGTTACTAAATACATACAAATTTTAAAGAAGTGATGATGATGTTAGATGATTCATCTAATACCATTAAGGAAGAATGTTAATGGATTATTATCTGTAATTAGTCTCTTTACATATTTCCATTCAAAAATAAATTTCTATTTGACATGAAAATAGATTGTATAGATTAATTAAAAAACAAAATGAGAACATGTTGGCTTTAGATTATTATTATTATTATTATTATTATTATTATTATTATTATTATTATATGCCCATCCTGGTTTGGGATAAACACTGTATATGTTTTATACCACATACCACTTCAACACACCCAGTTAAAGGCAGGCCTCAGGCTTGCCTTAGGCTTGCGAGTCACTCAACATTTTGAATTATTATATTTATTTATTTTATTTTTTAAATACTGGTTCACTCCAGCTGTTTTGTGTACAACGTACTACACTGTGTACTGTCTGGCACTTTGCCTTCTGTAGGTAAACCCTCTCTTCTATTTATGTTGGATGTCTGTTATTGTATACTGTTGTCAGCCCCTGGGAATCAATACAATCCTTGTATTTATTTAAAAAACATACTTCACATACACAAATATTTTAGAACTGAATGTGAAAGATTAATTTAGAGAAACTGTGTAAATTTGTGATATTAAATAAGCATATTATACAAAAGATTGACACCCTTAAATAATTTCTATATAAATCTAATTTCTAGCTGGGTTCTAGTAATATGCTCCTAATAATATTTGTTGAACTTAAACTCTTCTTTAAACCCATGAACATTTGGCCCAATTTCTGTACCATGTACAGCTGTTTAAATTTCATAATTCACACAAATTATTTGGATAAGTCGGATGAAGGTGTTTGCTAATACTTAGCATATTTATTAAATAGATACCATAACTCCAGATGACATCATAGCAAATCTTCTTCTGATTCTCTGCTGAGACAAATCATGTTAACTAAACCACTGTATAAAGGTGAACCTTGGTCTATAATTGGTACTCATAACCTTTTGCAAACTATTCCAAAGCCTATCATCAGATATTTGGTATCCTATGCAATCTCAAACAAATTGGGATCACTGGGGTGATAGTCAAGCTCCCAAAACCAAGCACTTGTCAGGAGTGTTCACTGCTTATGGCTATTATTATTATTATTATTATTATTATTATTATTATTATTATTATTATTATTATTATTATTAAAACTTGACTGAGTGTTCTGAGTGTTTCTAAGAATATCTACTATTAGTTTGTTCCTCTAACAGACCTTCATCTACACGGCATCTTGGGAGGTGAGGGCTTCCTCTTGGACATTGTGTTCACAGCAGCTTTCACAGCAGCCCTGTCATCAGTTCAGATGAAGTCGTAAATAACACACTTTTATAAGTTTTAGACATACCTGCACTCCAAGTCTCAGATCTGCGTTTGATAAAACAGTGGCACGGAGGAGTTTGTAAGGTTTATTAAGGATTATAACTATTTCTGTGGTAAATGTTTTTAGTGCAAATGATGCTTTTAGATCTTCCAAGAATATTACAAGAAAATGCTAATTACAAACCTCTGCAAATATTTGCATGCAAAGGTGAACTGAATGGTTTTCAAACTAATATTTCTAGTAGAGCCGACAAAACTAATAGCATGAAAAATGAATAAACTGCACATTCTAGATAAATTAAATACAGGTAATAATTACATAAATCATTTAACCTGTGGCAGGTAGTTTGGTATTTTCTTGCAATCATTTAGCTTTACTAATAGGAAATCTTTCATATTGAATAGTTTGACTTTTGCTAAATCAGAACTCAGTAATAGCTGGGCTGTCTGCCAGAAATATACATCAGACAATGCTGCTTTCACAATTTTTTATTAACACTTTTATATTCTTGATTTTTATACGTAAGATGCTAAATTACTAAATGATGGCTGTGTAAAACACATTGAAAGCATGTATTGTGAATGTGAATTATATGATAGCAATAACACTCATATTAAGGCAATGTGAACTTTATTCTGCATCAACTCCAAATTAAACCCACACATACAAGCACAGAGTGTAACGCAGTACACGGCGGAATCTAATAGTGTCGGATGGTAGTATGATGAAAGACTGTGTGCTTTTCTCATCACACCTTTGCAGTTACAGCGAGGAGGATTAAATAAAACCTTAGCCACGTTTCAATAAATACATTATAACAATCACATTCCCCAGACAGAGATTTAGGGACTCGCCTCATAGGATTTGATTACTTCAGGACATTGAGTTTTTTCTAACATTGTTTTTGGGCTCGGAAACTCTAAGTGCCCAGCTTGGTGTGAAGAAGTTGAACAGATTAGGTAGCTGTCCTTTATTGTGCCTTTATTTTGTTCAATTTTAAGCATGCTTTCAATCATTTGGCAGCACAACACTTCTTGGTTGGAGGTGTTAAAGACGTGGTGTGTGTAGATAAAGAACTGGACTTTGAGAGTTACTGCCTCGGTAATAGCCAAAAGGAAAAAAAAGACAGAATGAGTACTTAATTGTGAATAGCTGAGATGATTATCATGCTCAAGCTGAACAAAGATACATGCAGAAGTTAAGTGCTATATAGTGGAAGGAGAGATAAAAGGCAGAGTGAGAAAAAGTATTTCAAAAGGTGTCGGAGTGTGTGTGTGTGTGTGTGTGTGTGTGTGTTCTGTTAGGTATGTAGGCATGTCTGTGGGTGTTACACAGTTACAAACACTGTGGGAAGATTCCTCAGATGCCCAATCTTATTAAAACTCTCTCCAAAACCTTCAAACACACACACACACAAACACACACACACACACGCATACACACGGTGTGTTAAAAACTAAACCTCACCTGACAGGTGCTGACAGGCTGTAAAAACTCCTCCACACCTTTTCCTGCCCTTCTGTGTACTGATCTGCAGCAACACTGTAGATTAAATATCACTAGTAGGGTAAAGATACTGTCTTTAAACCCCACTGAACTCAGACACATCCGCTCTCACATGATATCCTGTTACAATACACCTCCTGTTCTGTCACTGTTACAGGTATAAGATACTTCTAAACATGTGAACGTGAGAAAAGAAGCTAGAACTACAAACTAAAAAAAACAAAAACAAAATAGCCCATAAACACTTGTGCACTGAGCAAAATATAAAGATACACTTAACAAAGTAGAAGTGTTGAAATGAGGCTTTCTCTTCTTTAGTGGATAAGAAACATGGAGCTCTGACTGAACTCACAAACTTTCAGTAAACAGTTCATTATGGGGAATATAGTGTTTGATTGAAAAGTCTCTGCATGAAGGCAAATAAGAAGACATCCTGGTGTTTCCCATCATCCCATTTGGTTAGAGGGGCTGACACAAAAGTACCAAAAGCTTTTAACAAAGTTGTATTACCTGTAAGAAGGACCTGAGGCCCAGACAGACTGTCGAGTCCAGCTGGTTGATGTATTCTGATCTTACACCAATGGGTCATACATCCGTGTTCCAGTGTTGAAGGATGCAGGAAGCATCTATAGCCACTATTTAACTCCAACAGAATGAACCCCTTTCATTTGAAACACCTTGTTTTTCTAGAAAATTGGTATAGGACGTATATCTGGTCATTGTTTTTGAAGCACATTAATAGACTGATAATCCAGTTCTGAAAACCTTGTAGATTTTCCCATTAAAGCTGCTATGAATTTGCTATACCCATAAGATGGACAGAGAGTACTGTACTTAGACACCTTTAGGCGCTTGAGGGGATGATTCTCTTACGTATAAACAGTAAGACAGCTAAAGCAAGGCTAATGAATACCAAACAATGTGCTTGTACTGTCAATCAATTGTGTCATATATGTGTACTTAATGTTGACCTCAAATGCCATCCTTGAATGCCATTCCTTGCTTGAGTTTATATCACATCAGAAAAGCCCAATATGCACTGAGTTCAAATCATGTACAACTCTGTGATATGCAGTAAAGTCTTTAGTTATGTCTGAGTTTTGATATAATATATATATGAGTTTTAAGCATAATAATATGCTTAAAATTGGCCTTCAGTTCTCACTATGTATAATTAATCAGACCATTGCGACTGGTTAGCTTTGGCTTCCAAGGCATTCAAGATGCTGACTGCATGAGTTGCATAACTACTACACAGTGTGTCACACAAAAATGTAGATAATCCAACCAAAGTTAAGAGAAAATGCATTGTTGTGTGGATGGAACCTTAGCAGACAAAGAATGTCAATACAAAGTGAAAACTTCAGCGAAAAACAAGGCATGCTATGTGGAGAGAGAACTATCTTACCACACTAGTGACCATTGCCACAGGTCTGCTGCTTAGGTAGATGCACAATAAGTGAAATACCCAGAGGATAATGATAATGCAAAGAGTCCAGTGAGGAGAATCTGAGGTATGTGCCAAATAGAGAAAAAAAAAACAACAACTTTATAGCAAACTATGTCATGAGTGATAGCTGATAATGTTAAAAAGGCAAAGTCTCAAAGCTAATAAATGCCCAGACTTCCACAGAGTTGTATTTAAAAAGCTGGTAATATAAAAATAGATAAAAATACAATTAATTATTCCCCTTCTTTGGTGATGAGAAAACTGTAGCTCTGAATGAAGTCACAGGCTATTAGCACACAGTTCAATATGAGGTACATAGTATTCATAGTATTTTGGTTTAAAGGTCTCAACATGCATGCAAACAAGAAGGCATCCTGGTGATTCTCATCACCCCTGGTGAAATAAAACCTACATTTAATTAGTTGTGTCCCAGATTTTAACTGACACGTACTGTACAGGAGTAGAGAAAACACAAAAACATGCACTCAAGTGAAAGTGTAAGTGTGGTGTGGTTAATTAGGTTAAAAAAATTCTAATTGAGTTGTAAAAGATTTCAATATTCATTTTAATAATCCAACTGACCTGCTGTTAAAATAATTCTGAACTGCGACAGAACTGCTGTTAAAAGAATACACTTATACAATAATACTGGCTATGTACCTAAATCCTTTAAATCAACACTTATTACAACACAATTACAAAAATTATCAAAATTAATTACAAAAACTGACCTTTCAAGCACCTAATTCAATTCCCATGAAAGAAAGGCTCATGTGTGTACACAAAGTAAAACATTTTTGGTAAAGACATTTTAGTGCCTTTTGAAGCAACTCAGATACACCACATTATAGTGAAACTGTCAATAAAAAAGAAAGACAGAAAAATGACCTGTATATAGAGGGAGTAATAGAGAACTGGAATGAGCTGTTGAGAAAATAAAATACCTTGGTAAATTTATGGTATATCAGAGATCTACAGTTACACACAAGAATAAATAAATTCTGCCTAATTCTTGAAAAATAAATTCTACCAAATATTTTCATAGGAAAATGTTTGCATAGGAGGAGGCACAGACAGGAAGAAACATCAGACACTTATCCCTAATCCTATCCCTAACCCTAGCTTTGCAATCACACATCTGCTTTCATGTCTGCTCTAGCCTGGCCTCATCTTGGGTCTTTGTCATACCCATAAACTTTCTCTGTGATTCATAGAACAGATGAGTGACAGAACTTCTGTTGTGTAGAGTTGTTCACACCTTGTTACAATGGTTACAGGCAGGAAACAGCAAAAATAAGGAGACATGAGTGCTGTAGTACACACACAAAAAGACGAGAAATTACACACATACACATACACACACACTTCTTTTGAGTACCTCATATTCATCATTTCATGGGTAACAGAATGGCAGTTCACTCGATCATACAGCTCTGTCAGAATGGCCAACCCTAATTCACATTTTAATCATTCAATCATCTTTCCCTACCAACTTAAGCACAGCCTTAAGCTATAGGCCTGACATAAATGTGTTCAGATACACCCACACAGTGTGTGATCAAATTCACACACACACACACACACACACACACACACACACACACACACACACACACACACACAAATAACAAAGAAACTAAAAAATAATCAAATAAATAAATATATAATTTCTCAGTGACTCTGTCATCTATTAAAGCAACACGAAATATACATACAACACTAGAGAGAGAAAAATAGTTTTTCTATTTAGGGCACCAGACCCAATTTCACTTTCTAAACAGACCAGACAGTGGGTATGGTATAAGAGAGGGAGAGAGAGAGAGAGAGAGAGAGAGAGAGAGAGAGAGAGAGAGAGAGAGAGAGAGATTCAATTTATCCATAAAAAGTAGAAAATAAGGGAAATGGTCCTCTGGGCCTTTGTTGAGAAAGCAAGAAACACCTCGCCCCAAATACATGCTCCTCGGGAGCAGAAATAGTCTCCTTGAATCTGTTTTCTCCCCAGACAGAATGCTGTCATTGGACAGTAACTCCGACAAATGTGTATGGGGACTAAATAAAACAAGCATAACTCCATTGATTTTCTGAATGAAGAAGAAATGTGAAGACCCTCACCAGCACAATGCAGTCACCTGCCATTTTGTCAAAAAAATGAAAATTTGTTATATTCTGAGATGTGGATGATGGAAAAGAGGTAGCATGAAACTGTATACACTGTACCCTTAAATAGTTAAGGTTGTGGGTAAAATCACAATCAATGCAAAGGGACATTAAAACAAGTCAAATTTCTGACTTTTATGTTGGACTGTAATTGTGTTGGTTTGGATGTGGAGCTCATATGAATGAATGGGGCATAGAAGCTTTTATTACTGCCACATATACATTACAGCAGAGTTATTTTCTTCACATATCTCAACCGAGTAGGTTGGGGTTGGAGCAAAGGGGCAACTACTGTATGATACAGTTCCCCTGGAGCAGAGAGGGTTAAAGGCCTTACTCAAGGGCCCACCAGTGGCAGCTTGGCAGTGCTGGGGCTTGAACCCCGATTCTCTGATCAACAACCCAGAGCCTTAACCACTTGAGCCACTACTGCCCATAAATGTCTTTGGTGCGATTTCTAAATGCTATTACAGTATGTGGATTTGTATGTATTTGCAGTATGTAAAATTTATCGATAGATGTATAGAGGGATTCTAATGATAAAATATCATTTAAGCACTGATCTGTATTGTAACCAAGTGATTTTAACGATAAGGCTATCTGTGTTGGAATAAATTACTGCACCCCAAGGGAAATGTCAATCTGCAAAAACTGCACTAGCTGGTATAGCTTTCCTACACACACACACACACACACACACACACACACACACACACACACACAAACTTTATCTACTAGATCTAAAAAATCTTCAAAATTTTGTTGTTATTGCTGGTGTTATTGTCCCATCAGTGCCATAAAGCTGTGGTCTCCCTCCACAGAATGTGAGAATGTGTTCATAAAATCAAAAAGTTTCAATAAAAAACTCAGCATCACATATGCTTCATACAGTAAATATCAAATCCTTGCATTGTCGGTGCTTTAAAGTGACTCTGTTGCTATAATGGATTAAATGTTTATTCACTTACCCACTTTAGTTACTTATCAGGGCTACAGTAGATCCAAAACTTATCCTGGAAATACTGTTAGTTTAAAATATTATAAAATCTTTTAATCTATACATTACAAGACAAGTGTTCTGTAGTTTGCTAGGACAACTGGGAGAACCTCTAAATGCTTAGAACCTCATGCACAAGCTAACCCCTATTTATTCAAATAACTATATGAGGAACCATTTGAGGAACCTCACTAGCCATTAAGGAAAAACTGTCTTCCCTTCTCTTAGCTCTTTAATATCCCAGTAGTCACTTCAATTAAAAGAATAAGAGATCAGTTTGTCTTCATGGTTGACCCTTATAACACTCAACACATACAGTGCCTCCAGAAAATATTCACACCCCAATGATTATTTCTCTTTTTGCTGTATTGTAAAATCAAAATTAAACACATCAGTATGTTTTTTTCTTCTTCTTAGAAGCAAATCTCTGCAGAAATAAAATTAAATGAAGTATTTTGAGGTATTCAGAATAATTTAAATAAAAAAAACTAAAAACTGCTTATTTAAAACAATATTCATCCCCTCAGTGTGAATTGTTGAACTGCAGTCTAATATATGAGCTCTGCACATTTAAATTTTTAACATTTTCTTCCATTTTTAATACAAATTTTTTCAACTCTGCGTAATTGGGCCACAAAATTGGAAATGGATTTAAATCTGGGCTTCAAATTTAAATCCGGTTCCATTTCGAAACAGAAACCTTTTTGGTCCCCTCACACTTTCTTCAGTGGATAAACTTACACATTCATTGCTCCTGTAATCATAAAGATGCTCATAGAGAAAAGAGAACATGCTTTCTCTGTCTTTACTCTATGTAGTTTTAGAAAAGTGATGATTTAGGTTAGGTTTGAGTTTGTTTCCTCTCAAAGCTTTCTTCTTCATGTTATCTCAGCGTGTCTTCTCCTCTAGGTTACCTATTACAGAACTAAATATAAATCTACACTCAGATATCTGTAAAGCTTCTCTGCACCAGTGTCTACTGATAAATTTAATTCAATTCAATTCAATTTAATGTATTTGTATAGCGCCTCTAACAGTTCTCATTGTCTCAAAGCAGCTTTACAAAAGTATAGAAACAGAAAAAAAAGAATAAAAATAAATAAATCTATCAATTTAAAGTTTAAACTTTAGTTACAATCTGTCTCTTACCTGTATCCCTAATGATCAAGCCAGAGGCGATGGTGAGGGAAAATCTCCCTGAGATGATATGAGGAAGAAACCGAGAGAGGAACCAGACTCAGAAGGGATCCTCATCCTCATTTGGGTGACACTGGACAGTAAATAATGTAAATGTAAATAATGTGCCTTCTACTACAGTTTATAATAGAGAGCTCATGAGGAACTAATGGATCAGTGCAAACTCTGAGTTCACCACAGACCTAACACTAATTCCTTCCTGCCAAAGTCTTCAAATATAATGATAAAAGCACTATACAAATTAAAATGAAAATTTTATTTGTCACATACACAATCATACAGAGTACAACATGTAGTGACATATAGTTTTTCCGACTGTCTTTGATATAAAAACAACCAATCGTAGAGAGTAAAAGGATATAATAAAGGAATAATTAAATACTGCGATGGGTGGGCACTCCATCCAGGGTGTATCCTGCCTTGATGCCCAATGACGCCTGAGATAGGCACAGGCTCCCCGTGACCCGAGGTAGTCCGGATAAGCGGTAGGAGATGAACATAAGGCACAATTAGATACAATAGATACAGTATATATAGTTAAAGTGCAGGATGTGCATGTTCAGGTCTTCAGCTCTAGGTCTTCACCAGGTTTGAAGGCTTGATGTCCTACAGGATGAAGCTTCTCCACATTCTCACTGTGTGCACCTTCAAGGATCCCAACTTTCGCAAGCATTAATCGGCAGGATAAAAATTCAAATTTGATTAAATACAACAGAGAATAATATACCATTTATGGATTTTAGTTAACATTTTTTGCACTCAGCCTGTGCATCGATTATCATGATGGAGCTTCAGTTCAGGTCACAAGAGTAGAATATGTTACCTAGATGTTTGTAGTTTTATATTCAGACTTAAGGCAGAAATCCTGAATGTCTTTGAAGTAGTTTTACACCACTTTTACACTTAAGACACTGCACTTACTGTACATACAAATATTCACATAGTAGCCACAGTATTAGGAACACCTATACTACTGTACATCCACATTTACAAAATGGTGCAAAAAACAAAAAACATTCAGTGAGCAGCAGTTCTGGGGTCATAAAAGCCTTGTTAAGAAGAATGTTCAGTGGAGAATGGCCAAGTGTGGGTTTCCCAAAATACCCAAATGCTATGTACTTTATCATAAAGTTTGTATTTCACTTGTAAGTATTTTATCTGGAGCTTGCATGCAGTTCTACCTTAAAAAGACAGAGGCCGCTAATTTCTATACAAAAATTACAATTATATAACAGACTGAGTGCCCTAGTAATTATCTGATTAATTAGGGACTTCATGACGCAATGGTGTAGTGGGTAGTGTGGCTGCTTTGCAGTGCTAGTGTTTCAGGTTCAAGCCTCAGCCCAGATCACTGCCGGCGTGAGATTACACATTTTTTTCATCGTGTTAACTGTACAAAAATAAATGAATCACACTGAATTTAAAAACTGTGTTTGTTAAATGGAAAGCTAGCAGGTGTAAAGATGAAAGATAAATTTATTTACTTTATGTTAACATAAATATGTTAGTAAAATAATTATTTTGTAAAACAGATGCCATATTCTAAGTTATTAAACACGATTAGATGAAAATATGATTCAATCAAAGCTAAAAATCTGATCTTTAATTTCCGTTCATCTTTTCTCTTAAAGTGTCTTCATTGTATATTAAAAACAACAAACAAAATGTTTGGCCTCGGCTATTCATGAAGACAAGGATTTATTGAGAAACCCACCCCAGACTAGTTTGAGCTGTCAGGAATGCTGCAATAAGGCTCATAAACACTTATTATAAACATGGAGGAAAACATCTTAGAACACACAGTAAGTTGAACCTTGAGGAGGATGAGCTACAACATCAGAAGACCACATTCGGTTCCAAATCTCTCAGTAAAGAATTCAGTCATTTTCATTATTGTTCAAACCAAGACAGGACATTTCCAGCCCCAGAACTAATAAAGTACATTGCAGGCAAAAAGAAGAAATTTAACTCATCATAGAGCAATAAAACAATTCTTCTCATGATTTACAGCTTAGATTTGTTAGTAATATTAATCAGATTTTTGAGTCATTCAAGTTTTTTTACAGTAACAATAATTAATAAAACATAGAATGTTTTTCTCCTGCCAGTTTGAAAATGTAAAGAAATGGTAGAAAACCTGTTGCAGTAGAAAACCTACTGCAAATAATTTTTAAATAGATTTTCTAATGAAGTATCCAATGTCACTGTTTGGTGTGTATTTTGTTGTACTTACAGCTTTATATCTGTTCAACATCATTTTAAGCATTTTGTAGTCATCGTAAACAAAGCGGTGTACAAAAACTGTATTTTTAATAAGCAAGCTTGCTTACTATAATATACATTTCTGCTTTAGATTGATTACTGGGATTTCAGATGTTTCAGACCTTACAACCATACAGCAACTGGGCAACTTCACTCTCTCTCAGCATCACACATAAAATATTTGCTCATGATTGTGAGTTTTAAAGTAATCTCTTACTGTGATTTGGAAAGAGAGGAATGGCAAAAAAGATAGAGTGATTGGATCCTGGGTCCGGGCAGGACGCAGCGGCTGCTATATTGATCAGACTTTCCTGACAGACTACTGTATTGACTGAGCAGCATAAACACAGAGTTTTCCATTACGCAGGTGCTGCATTGGTGTAAGGATGTCATGCAAGGAAGGAGGGAGGCAATCAAAAAGAGTGAGCAGGAGAAAGAACAAGCATGCAAAAAAAAAAAAAAGAAAGAAAAACACACAGACACAAATATTAAAACAGCATTAATAATTGTGTATGGGAAGTGTGACATGGTGGAGCAGCAGGTAGCTTTGCCACATTACAGCTCCTGTGTTCCTGATTGATCCTGAGCTCTGTATGTGTTTCTCATGTCCAAATGGGTACTAACACCTCCCAAAAACATAAGAGTAAATTGATTGGGTACTCTACCTTGTCCCTGGGTGTGAATATGTGTCCGTATGTGTGCTGCCCTGCATTGGGCAAGTGTGCCATTCAGGGCATATTCCTGTCCCAAGCTTAATGTTCTCCGGATATTCTCTGGATTCATGACCTGACCAATATAAAGTGGTTATTGAAAAAGCATGAATAAATGTATCTATTCCAAATAAAATGACTTACCCAGAACTATTAAATACCAAAATAACACTTTCTAAAAGTTTTATTTAATGGTGACTCCTGTACTAACAAGTACTAACATTTTGCTTCTAGAATCCACAAGGTTTTCTCTGATTATGTTTATTCTGGAGGATTTTTGTCCTGTCCATTTAGGAGGAACCTTAAAGGCTCTTTGGAGAACCCTACAACAGAGCATTATGTCAATAGAGAAGGATCTACATAGAATCACAGCAGCTAAGAAGCCTTTAACTTTGGCAGTGGAAGCTAAATCTTTTGAGGAACTAACCACAGTTTGTAAATTATGGTTTTAAACCACAGTAAACTGCAACAGCCAAACCAAAATATAATTTTATTTGCAGGAAAAAGTGTGGGTTGCAGAGAGTCAACAAAACCTCACTCATAATTCACTGGAGGATTTCACAGATGGGTTTGATTGATCTCATTTTTCTTAGAAAATATATTGTAAATAACTACAAGAAAAAAATGAGGAGACCTTTTTCTCTTGAAAACCTACTTTCTTTTCTCTCATACTGATACACACTGATAGAGAATTATTCAGAATGAATCTCTCTAGAGTTCAAGTCCCCATATGACTTTTATTAAGAGAGCAAATTTTTCTGGGCGCTGCAGCCTTCCACTGAAGTAGCTCCAGCAAAGCTTCACTCCTGAGCCTGGGAGTCCCATCCTGACCCTATTAAGCCCTCTGTGCTGGGGTCTTTGCTTGGGAAAGTCACCAGCTGCATTCATTTTCCAGCAGCACCCTGATCCCTGAGCATACTGCAGCATTTTTAAGTTAACCATGGTGGGGTTTTTTTGTCACCAAGACTAAACTTGTCTGCTTTTCTTAACTGGGGGTTGGAGTGTGTAGTACAGTGTGGTTGCAAGTGATGAGGTCAGTCACTGCTGGCGTGTGTGATCAGCTGGACTAATGTTGGGGGCTGAGCCGCATAGTCTCGTCTGGTTGGCCGCTCTAATCGAGGCTGACAAGCAGCTTTGCTCTTTTATGCTCTCTGTGTCACTTAGAATCAGTCACTGTGAAATCGGGTGGCAAGAGGAGGGCAGGGCGTGTGTGTGAACTCCCACCCATTTTGCATTCACACATGCACTCACACACGGACAAATAGAAAGGGTGCAAAGCCAAGCCTGTGTCTGTATGTGGGTCATTTTGGTCTGGTCTGTGTATCTGTATTGATTTTCAAGTCCTCCTGCTTTGTTTCCCAGTCAGAAACCCCTAATACATGCCACTGCCAGAGCAGCCTGAGATTGCTTATTTATGCCCAATCTCTCTTCTTTACCTTCCTTTCTACAGTGTCTTGATTTTGATTGACAGTAGTGACATACAAACTAAGACAGAAAGAGCAAAAGGGTACAGCGAGAACATTCATTCTTGTATAAAACGAGCACAGTGTCATGCACATGTATGTCTGACAGTGAAGCACATTTGTCATCCATGTCTGTGCCCATGTGTTTCTGCCCATCACCGATTCTGTCTGTTATTGATGAGTGAATGGAAAGATCTACAATGACATGCACACCAAAGTAGACCACATTCATATCACAACCAATGTGTATTCTGGCACCTTCTGGAGCATTACGAGTGGGTAACGATTATTTATTTGCTATAATTAAACCAGTTTAAAGTGGGTAAAGTGGTTATATTTTGCTTTGTAGAGGCACTTCATTTTACCATGTTTGACTAATGACATGGACTAGTTTAGCCATCCTGCTCTGGCAACTATTATTTTTTCTACCTGCCTGTGATATCTCCTAAAGATTGTGGTTCCTTTTCCCAAAAAACAAAACAACAAATTATTATTTTGTTAATTATTATTTAAACCACTGAGACTCTGTACAGGCTAAAGCAGTTGAAGATAAATGAATGATGAAGCACAATGATGATCCACACAAGCAACCTTTCCAGTCCCATGTTAATGAACATGGGCTTTCTTAATCCCGCAAGCTTCATATCTGACCGTATTGAAGAAAAGATCTACTCCAGAGACTTTTTATACATACACACACATATCTTCTCTTAGAGTTTAATCTAAATTTCACTTTCTGTCTTCTCTAGCTTAGTGAACTGCCTTCAGGTTTTTTTTTGTTTTTTTTTTTTAAATTAAATCATTTGACCGGATAAGCCTGAACAATGGCTTATCTAATATGCATTTATTTAAATTGTCCTTTTATACTTCTGTAATTTATTACATAAAACAAATTTGTTACAGCCATCATGATTTGGTTATTGAATTCCTGACAGTTGGTTGGTTGTCAGTCTGTTGATATACATATATCTGCTCCATATATCTGCTTCCACATCCAGACTGTGGCCTGGCCATGGTTAGAAGATTAAGAAAATCTTTTTTAGTAGAAAACCACAACAATGACAAACATTAAGAATAAAACACAAGGTATATTTTAGGAAGTGTAAGTGGAAAACCACATTTCCAAAACCACATGAATTCACGGGACAGAATAAGAGAAATGGTATGAGAAATGAAACCCATTGAAAACTGTCACTAGCTGACCATAGTGAAGGCAGACCTCCTCAAGCCTCCTGGCTATACCAGCAACCCAGAGTAATTTAGAATGACAAACCCTCTCCAACTGAATCTAAAATATCAAATGGCAATATTACAATTTAGAAATCTTGGAAGAGGCATATTTATCCCAAAAGCCCTTGACAAAAGGTTAAATGGTAGTTCAGAGGGGTCATGGAGCAGGAAAGAGGGATTTCTCAATGGGACACAGCTTATATGCTAAATGAGCCACTAGCACAGTGCTGCTGTACACCATCACCCTGATGATGCTTTAAATCTCTCATTAGCTCAGCGTTCATTATTGAGGATGCTGTAGGCCTTTTCTCAATTACACTCATTTAAGTTCCACATAGTAATTACTTCAATCCATGCTACCTGTAAGGTGAGCAACTGTAAATTAATTTGGGAACTCGCATCTCCTGTTGCAATGGGTGCAGCAGACTGTCATTAAGCTACGCAGTGCAACCGGAGGGCAAAGCTACAGCATTAAAAAGTGACCAGATTGAAGAGAGAGAGAGAGAGAGAGAGAGAGAGAGAGAGAGAGAGAGAGAGAGAGAGAGAGAGAGAGAGAGATGTTTAGACATTCAGAGCATAAGAATAGATAGGCAAAAACAACAAATTGTAGTTTAAAAATAAATAAATAAATAGTACTGCATAAAGTGATCATTTCATGGTCATATTGCTAGTACAATTGCATATACACTTACTGGCCTCTTTAATAGGAACACCTGCTCATTTATGTAGTTATCCAATCAGCCAATCATAAGCACAATACAGAAAAGCATGCAGATACAGAATCACCAGTGAGCAGTGGACACCACAGAAAAACATTTATTGTTTTGGATTTTTTTTATTTTATCTTGTTTTTCCAATTTTAAAACACATAGGACAGTAAATTATTTTTATTTGTATGAAATTGTAATGTAAAAATGTATTTTTTTTATAATTTATGGTCAGTTTTAGCATTTTATCTATGGTATGAAACCCATATAAATTATTACGTTTGATTCAGACATGGGCTTGTTTAGAATGCTCTCTTGTTCGATGTAGAATTTTTCACAAGTTTTAAAAACATTTCTGTTATGAACCATTATTTTAGAGATTTTGTTTTATTAGTTGCTGAGCATCATGTGATACAGCACTGTTTTACCTCATTTTTTGTACAATTGGCTTTTGCTGCTCATCATTTATCAGATGCTCTTATCCAGAGCAACTCCTATTTTTTCCTCACTTCATACAGCTGAGCAGTTGATGGCACTTGCTTAGGCCCAGCAGTGGCAGCTGGACTTGGGATTCAAACTACAAAGTTTGAAGTCCATCAAAGTCCATACAAAGTCCATCACCTTAACCACTAGGCTACCACATCCCTAGCTTGTTTGCCTGCTTGTGTGAATATTTATTTTATTTTGTATGATTCTGCCTTGTTATTATTTATGATATATTCATTTCTATAAATCGCCACTAAATATATATTATAGGCTACATAAAAATATAGTGTCTCTTAAAATATTAAATGTTCTAACCTCTCGCCCTTTTCCATTTGATATTCTAATGCTGTGAATTTAATTTGGGTCAATTTTGGATATCATAAAACATTGTTAATGATTAAATGAATAAATGAAAATGAATGAATGTGTTTTTCATATACGTAAACAAACAAATATTGTTGCATAAATACACAATGCAGGAAAATTAGTTAATTTAGTGGCATCATTTAAGACTTTAAGTTTCCACTGTGATGTATGTTTTTTACTTCAAAAGGAAAAAAAAACAAAATTTTATTTGGATGTAATCAAATGTGGACATCAACACAAAAAATATATATTTGTAAAAAAATAAATACATTTTTTAAATAAATATATTTAAAGGACTTTAAACAAACCAACATGACCGCCCTGGACTACATACCCCAGATTCCACCATTAATCACTATAATTCTGATCACATACCTGTTTTGAATACCTTACACGCACACACACACACACACACACACACACACACACACACACACACACACACACACACACAAACACACACACACACACACACACACACACACACACACACACACACACACACACACACACACACAAACACACACACACACTACTGCCTCTCAGGCTATGAAAGCTTGCAGAGTATCGTTCAGTTTGGCAGTACATCTGATCTTACTAAGCCTTGTTTTTTTTGTGATTTAGATTATAGTTTTTGGAATCTTTCCCATTTCTTTACTCATGCGTTTGTGTTTACATAATTTTTTCTGTTTGCTAATCACCTGACCCATGCCTGTGTTTGACATTAGATTCTGCTTCACATTCTGGATTTGTCTTCTCTGATCTCATTAAACATCGACTTGCATCCGTCTCGGCTCCCAATCCCCTGCTTTAGAGCTTGACTCTGATAGGTTAAATTTGGTGGTGTGTGTAGATAACTGGTATAACTGCCTACTGTGTGTACCCAGATGCAACTGTCACATTTTTATATCAAATTTGTTTTTATTACAGATACCAAGAGTCTGTCTCTTCTATCTAATCTTCTAATTTGATTCTCAGTTGGTTAAAGTGCTCTTATTTTGTATCTTAGATGCTACTTAGTAGGCTAATAAAATGACTAGTAACTATTACAAACTAAAGCAGTAAAGTGTATATGTAGCTAGTTTTAAGGCTCTTTGTCAATAAATAAAATTAATTCTACCCAAAACAATGTAGGTAGTTAAATTAACTATATAACTATTCCAACATATTTAAGTACACATTATTAAAATGTTGAAAACACCACACCAAAATGCAAAGATTTAACAATACTGTCCTGAATTATGATGCTCAGTGGCATCTCAGTAAAGCAGCAAGGCTTGTGTGGTGCTCATAGTCAACAATGGTCTGAAGAAGGACAAACCACAAACTGGTGACAGGATGCTAGACTCAATGCATAAGAGCAATGTAAGCTATCCCATCTGGTCCGAATTCATAGAACGACAGACATTTAAATTTAAGGACAGATGCTATGCCAGCTCCCATTCACTGTCGAAATCACCTACAACGTCTGGTGTCAGATGTTGCCTAAACTTGTACCAGCCATGTCTGATTAAACAAATACAGGTTCTTCTGCAGAATGCTGATGGAAAGATCATAATTTGGTTCAGGGATCATTCACATGTGGAGCAATCCTGTGTGAGGTCAATAATACACACTTATGGTGGCAGTGTGATGATGTGGAGAATGTCTGCATGGTCCAGTACCCAGTGAAAAGCATGACTAACGCATAAGTAAGTAACAGATTATTACCGTTAATTCCTACAATGCCAGGTACTGATGCTGGTAGAACATGACAGGAGTTTATCTACATTCAGATGGACAATTCCAGCACTAAGGTTTATACGTTCACCTGAATGGTTTTGGGTAAAGTAACCTTTTAATCTTCAGAACAGAATGAACTCACTTCATGAAACTCACTTTCATATACAACATCCTACTTATACACTGACAATCACAACTTACTGTGTAGTAAGGACAGGATACCATCTTAACAAAAAAGTTCATGATAATACATTGAAAGGACATCTACATGCACAAACACACATAAAGACACCTTTACCAACTACTAATCCATGCAAAGCATCCTGACACATACGAATGCATTAATGCCTGTGAGAACACACCTCACACACATACACACCACACACACACACAATCAGATCCCAAGAAACAGCAATCAGAAGTGTAATTATAGTGTCCATAGTCATCTCCCAGAACACTGTCTGTCTTGCCTCTGGCTTAACTAGAGTTTTAAGAATGAAGTCAGCTATAGGAAGAAGCTATAAATACAGCATGGAATAATTCTAAATGTAGGACCAACCTCGCTAGGCCTGGCCTAATCACAGCCATAAGCTTCAAAGGGACATCTACAGCTGCTACAATTTCACTGTAGGATTAAGCAGAGCCTGTATGATTGGTTGTGGAAGAATAGCTAGTAGTGTTTGATTTGATAAAACAAAGTCACAGGTTTGTAACGGAAAACATCAGCCTCCCTTAAATAAACTCCCTTAAATATACAACAGGAGTGCAATAGTCTGGAACTATGTACATTCTGTTTTTCTATTCATTTAAAAGGAATTGTGCTTGAAATAAACAAAACAAACAAAATCTTTTACAAATTTTAACAAAGTGAATGTTCTATATGAGACATATTTAATATTAAAGATATTTCTAGGTCTCTATTTAATGTTTGTTTGAGTCTTATCCATTCCGTGTTCATATGACAATCCTGTGGATCCTGTGCAATATGCATTTTATCTATAAAATGCAAAATAGAAGCATTCACCCCAGTGGTCTGAGACTTTTGTACTTAATTGTAGGTTTGAGTTTAAAACTTATCCGGGCCTATGGAAAGGGCACTGATATAGATAAAAAAGAGGAATAATCAAGATCACATGACAGTTCACAAGATGTGATGTTATATTTTTATATGTGGAATTAATACAAGTTAAAGTTTAGTCACCGAGAGTCGTCTTGTTGCTGTAGGATCTTCGGGGTTGTATCTAAAGAGATTTTGCTTTTAATAAAGGGGACATTTACTGCGCTTAGAGATATAAAAGTGTGTCAATACTTCTCTTTCTCCTCATTATGCAGTTCTCCTTCACAGTCAAACACTCTGTCTGTAATAACTCACGGCTGCCCAACAGAGAACAAACAAGGTACCTCAGTCTGCAAACTGAAATCCTCTATTGCACAGTTCAAACAGAGGAGGCCACGGTGTGAAATCAAATGTTTCACCATCCTGAGACAGAGTGAGGGGGGTGCACAGACACACACACACACACACACACACACACACACACACACACACACACACACACACACACACACATACTTACAATGGCTCTCAAATATACATCCTCATGCATGTTTCACTGACCTTGGTGCACTACAAGATGAATCATTAACTCTAAGAGAGTGATGATTAAAAGTTCAAAAGCACAGTATAGTTAATACAGGCTGAGGGACAGTGCTACTGGTTAACACTGTTTACACGCTGTGTGTCCCCCACCTCAGCATCACTGTGGTCTGGCATGCTGTTGCGCTCAGCTGATCAAAGCCTCAGTAACATATGCTGATTCCCTGTCTAATGCGCGCACACACACACACACACACACACACACACACAAGTGCACTGTTTCTCAGGCACAAGTGTTTTCTTTTTTTCTCAGTCTTTTCTACATCTACATTTTTTTTTTTTTTTTTTTTTTTAAATATTTGTGAATATAAATAAATATTTGTGAATAAATGTGCTTTTCCCCACTGGCACCAAAATGCACAAGAATGAACATCCAAGACAAATTTTTATATTAAACTGTGAACAGAATGTTCATTTCATACGGTTGGCCAATTCTAATGTTCTACCCACAAAAACCTATATGCTTTACATCAGGCATAAGCAAGTTATCTCACTAAACAAACATTATTTACTAGCAAGTGTATATCACAGTATAATACTATGCTGCCTGTAGCAATGTGTACCACAGTGTTTGGCTTATGATGAAGTCAGAATGAGTCAGTCACTGCAAGAACAGAAAAATCCAGTGCATTGCCTATGTTTATTCACCCTCTCTCCCACCCTGACACACATCAGCCTAGGGCATCGTCCCCTACAGGCAGTATGACAGCACTGAGGCATCACAAGATACTAATCGGAGTAATACAAAGAAATAATAGCATGTTTTTATATTTTTATTTCTTCCTGTAGCATGACATCAGCAGTGCAATGGGGAATGAGATTATCCCTAAATGCTCCCCACTTGCCTAGAATCAAGCTCTAATGATGACTCTAGGCTCATTTCTGAACAATTATGTGCCCTGGCCTTTCAGCAATCATTCCACTTCAGCTGCTTAGGACAGCTGTAGCTTCCCATGTATCTGCCTTTTAGATGTGATCTTTTCCTCAATCTTGGAGTTATCCTAGAGAACAGTAGCCCAATAAGACTTTCCAGTAAGGTCTAAATTTGACATGCTTGTGATTGCAGTACTGGTTAGCTATATAGCCAGCATTAGCAAACCTGACAAAATGTATTAGAGGATTCTAAACTTATCATAAATTGTAAAATCTTTATTGTCAACCATAAGACTGATATGACAAGTTCTCTCAGAAATTCTCTTTGAGAATAAATTTAGAGGAACTCTCTTTTAACACGAGCTTACCTGACCGAATTTCTGAAGATGTCTTCATATCTTTATTGTTAAATCGTTCTACCCTGATCTAACTTGGCAGAATATACCAGAAAACTTCCTTGAGTACAACCACATATATCTGCTAACACAGGATCTTTGTAAAATAACTCTGTTGACTCCAGTAACATTAGAAGGGCATGTCTAAGGAGTGTCCTTCATTACTGACTCAACTTTCACTGACATCCAACCCTGACTTATAAGAGATTACGCAATTTGATTCTATTGAAAAGGTGAAGTGGTTCATGAAAAAAAGAACTTTCAATAAATAAAGCAAAAAAAAACATTTGAATATTATGGGGCACGGTGGCACCTCAGGGGTTGGGGGCTTGATTCCCACCTCTGTCCTGTGTGCTTGAAGTTTGCATGTTCTCCTTGTGCTTCAGGAAACTGAGACGATTGCCATCTAGAAATTGTCCTTAGTGTGTGAAAGGATGTGTGAGTGTGAGATTGTGCCCTGAAATGGGCTGGCACCCTGTCCATTAGTGTCCCCTGCCTTATGTCCCAAATCCCCTGGGATAGACTCCAGACTCCATGCCAACCTGTGTACAGAAAATGGATGGATGGTTGTTTAGAGATTTAAATATCAGAAAAGAACGTCTTTGTTCTTCTTTCAGCTGCTCCCTGCTCAGGGAAGCCACAGCGGATCATCTGGTCCATATATTTGATTTGGCACATGTTTTACACCGGATACCCTTCCTGATGCAACCCTCCAATTTTATCCAGGCTTGGGACCGGCATATCAGTTAGGTCTTTGATAGTGGGTAGCTCCCTGCCTTGGAATCGAACCTGGGTCACAGCAACGAGAGGACAGGATCCTGCTGCTGGACCACCATGAGGCACAAATATCAGAATAGAATAATACTGCATTTACTTAATGATAAGGAAATATTTTGGATTAAGTCTAAACAAATGTATTTTGAATTTGGAATGGTTTGGACAAACATATTTTTATATATTTATCTCCTGAACAGTACCTAAACATTAAGTTGACCAGAGGTCCGGATAAGCTTTCTGGAAAGGCTTCATGTGATTTAGAAAGCTAGGGAAATATCAATTCAAATAGCAATATATCAAAAAATTTGTTACGTTTCACAACCAACAGAAAAATAATACATTAGTTTGAGCTACCAAAACAAACCACATACAAAAAAGGAATAATTTTATTCTAGCCCCAGATTATAAATATCTCATTGTGTAGCACAGCACATTGTATTACAGTCATCGATGTTAGTATTCAACATTTTTTTCATTTCATTTTAATTACTATAAACAGACTTTCATTTCAAATGTATAAACCACTTGTATCTTCGCAGTCACAGTACACAACCCAAGAACTGACATTTTTGCAATTCAAAAAAATATGAGGTTTAATATCAGTCAAGCCCTGTGCAACACCATAGCTTTCAAACTTGAATAATCTAGGCATGAATAATAAATTAGCCTTAACGTTTATGTATTTTTCCTTCCACCAAGAGCTGTGTTATTTATAGCTTCATCTTTCTTACAGGCTTAAATATATGGCAAAATATTTTGACATTTTGATGGCAGAGGGAGCTGGGTGCAGGCCAAATAAACATTTGCTTAATCAATCACCAGAATTTGGCATCAGCTGTTAGTTCTTACAGCCTTCCTCTGCTCTCTTAGAAGAGCAGCAGCTCCTGATCTACTGAGGCCTCAAACTCAGCTTTACAAGATATAAAGATGACGTTCATTATCTGTGAATTCATTTAGAGAAGGAATGTTCTTTTTGAAGTCAATTTTGACAGCATGTATATTCTAAAGGATCATAAATGCAGACATAGAAATGGCAAACGAAACAGAATTTTAACAAAATGACAAAATAGTAAAAATAAATAAATGAAAACTAAATAACTAACTAACAAACTAAATAAATATTATTACTATTATTATTATTATAGATGTTGTTGCTACATTAACAATACTACTACTACTACTACTACTAATAATAATAATTATTATTATCTCTGGTACTATTAAACATTATAAAATATAGGAAATGTCACTCCATATTCTTGTATCTAATAAAAACAAATGAATCTGTTAATGTTGGTGTTTCCTCTTACAATTAATATCATGCTGACAATGACACAAGTTTTGACAATGATACTGCTCTAGGCCATGATTTTTATCCCCACTATATCTATAATCCACAAGGCAAGACTTAAGGGTGATGTTGTGGTTTTGGTATGATTTGGGGCTGCAATTTAGGGAGCAGTCTTTCGGAGCCCCTCCCTAAAGTGATGCTGATGGCAGAACTGACCTTCAGGAGTGCAATGCTAGTGCGCAGACCACCTAATATGTAGTTCTATTGATTAAATGGTGCAGTCTGCCTGTCATCTCTTTCTTCTTTCATTTCATGTACACTGACTGTGTGTGTGTGTGTGTGTGTGTGTGTGTGTGTGCCTCTAAAGCCTGGGAGCATGGTTGAATGACAACATGGCCCAAACTGCCCTGGTGTTTCACACTGCCAGGACTGAGCTAACATGCTAACAGCAACAAAGCCACCGCACTGTGGCAGCCTAGAAAACTCGCTAATGAGTGAGTTTGCACTCAGACCCCACATGGTTTTGTTTTAATTGTTCAGATGATAACACTCTTTTGTGCTGCCGCTCAAATGAAAAACCCCAACCAAGATGCACAGCCGGCGTTTGGGTTTTGTGTAATTGAGCCACATGTGTTTCGTATGCATTAGCGGTTAGCGCCTGGCTCGGCTGCTGCTCCTGTTTGGCTGATAGTAGCGATTCCAGTAGGCATTGTCACAACGAACGAGAATGTTTAAACACTTCCAAGTGCTGTATCAGCTTGATTCACTGTACTCACAAAAACAGAGATGTCCAAACTGAATACTTTTCTTTTCAGATGTAGTAGAAATGCCAGGTTATCTAATTAAGCTGTTGTTTAAAAAACAAACAAATTCATACATTATGCAAAATATATAATTAAATAATATGACTAGTTTTTCAATGTCCAAGTTCACTCCTGGTGCAGAAAAGTGATCTGTAAATCAACCATAAACTTGTGACCTTTAATTGTAGCCAATATAGATGTGTTGGTACGTGCAGCTTTTAAAGCCAGTAACAGCCCTTAGTAGCCTGTTAGACTAGTAGACGACAGGGTGTGTGCTGGAGTGAGTAGACTAAGATGAAGAACATAATTAAGGAAACATATGAAAGCCTGGTGCTGGCTCTGTGATTATTTAGCCTCCTGTCGATACTCTCATCAATACCTGATTAACAAATGACACATTGCCCAATGAATGCTATTGATCCACTCGCATTCTGAAACGTTAATGCATTGAAGCTGCTTTGCAAAATTGGGAAAGCTGGCAAAAGAAAGACAGGCAGAGAGACACAAAAAGAACGCAAGTGAGAGCTTTTCTCATGTAACAGCTTGTAGCAAAACCGTAACTTAATTTAAACCTTATTAAGAGGAAGGGCTTTATGTGACAGAAAAGAATACATTTATGCTTAATTTTCTCTGGTTAGTATTTTTTAGTATACCACATCACAGTTAGTACAGATGCATGACAGTGACCTGTTTGTGTATTCAATTCTGACTGTAAATCAGGATGTAATACTGCAACAGAAACAGCATGTCTACTACACAAAGGCTATTTCTGAAATACAGGCTTCACTCAGCCCTGGTAAAAAACTCCATAAAACGTCCATTCACAAAACACTTCCCAGGCACTAAATAAACCTTCACTTCATGCCAGTTTAAATAAACAAGCATGCTTGGCAGCCATTTCCCCCAACCAGCAGTCAGCTGCAGATAGCTGTATAATTTCAGCTTTAACAAATGACTGCAGCACACAGCCAAAATAGAGCTCGATCTAAATTAATGGTGCCTGAGCAGCCCGACATCAGTAGTGCGGGATTAGCCCCTTTACATTAATGATAGTAATGAGCACTTAGATGAGGGATGAACAAGACTGTCCGCGGTTGGAGCTTTATGCAGGTTAATTAGGTAAGATAACATCATTAACCACTCTCATGCCTACACATGCAATTAATTGGATAAGCTGAAGCCGGAAACACAGATTCAAGTCTATATTTAATCATATCACCGATCAAGGACAGTCATAAAGGAGAGGTGGAAGACCACAAGGAGATGTCTTATTTAGATTGTCTTTTCAATCGGCCTATTAAGCACATAGATCCTAATGACACACTTTGTGATATAGATAATGAAACAGGAAAGTGAAATAGTAGCACTGAAGCAGAGGCGCCATCTTTAAAAAAGACATCATGGGCCAGTGCGTCCCATGGGCTGCTTATCATCAAATCCAAGTCATTAGTCAAACACAAAGCTGTGATGAAATACAGTCAAATAAAGGCATATCAGTCAAAATGATCATCGCTTGATTTAAATTATGAAAAATTGCATCAGTTGACATCCTCTGAACATGATGTGTGTGTGGTGGAGAAAGAGGTGTAATTATGTTTATAATTTTAGACAATAAAATATTTATTGTTTCTAAACAATTTCCATGAAGGCCATATTTCATAAAAACCGTCCCATACAAAAATAACATGAACGGCCAAGTCACATGACAGACGGTAACAAAGCAAAGAGAAAGGCTGGAGAGAGATCTGGAGAGACAATGCGAATGCGTGTGTATGCATGCGGGTGTATATTTAGGCAGACGTTATGTCCTGTGACTGTTTGCAAGCAAAATGCTTTGTTTTGCACCTATCCTTCATAACAGCTGTTTGACTCCTTTAGTTGCCTTTGTGCTGAAGTATGTTTGTACTAGACACTGTAAATTATGAATGAGGAACCTTTGTATAAATTGTCATGCTGTATAATGAATGTTTACAAACCTACATGATGGGTTACCTTGAATGGACCTCATTACAGTAATTGATGTTGAGAAGAAACAAAGCTCTCTTTCGCACATAGAGTAGTTCTACTAACACAGGCAAGAGTCTCTTTTAATGCCTTCCTCAATGCCAGGAGATTCATATCAATAATAAAAGCACAGTGAGAATAGGTCTAAACTTGGGTAGACCATCTGGTAGACGCAGGGCACTGTAATATTAGCAGTAGTTCTAACATGGCATCTAACTGATATTACAGCTTCCACTAAATGTTAATGTTGATTTTAATTGTGTACATATAAAATAAGTGAGTTGCATGCACTTAAATAAGTTGGGCCCCCAACTTATCATCTAAAAAGTAAACATATAACTGCTTCCAGAAATCTTTCCAAAGCATGATTGGTTCTTCTTAAAAAAGTGTGAAATGTATGAATAAAACATTACTACTATAGGACATAAACACATTCTCTGGCCAGAAAATCACTTTTGAGAATCAAAATTCAAGATTACCAGCTACAACCTCTTAGCAGCACCCCCTGCTGAAGAAAGCTAAACACTTTTTTTAATTGCTGCAGTATTTTCTACTGCAAAAAGCAACTAATTAAATGCCATTAACACTGCTGGCAATACACAATACTGCAGACAGAACTGCAGTAGGAAACATCCACATTAATGAATGGTTTACTTAAACAAAATAAAACCAACATAATGCCAGTTCAGTGTTACTACTGCGAGATACTTATCACAGAACATTTTATAAAACTGTACTTCATTCATTGGGAGAGCATATATATATATATATATATATATATATATATATATATATATATATATATATATATATATATATATATATGTTTGATAAATAATCTTTGTATTTTTTCAATTATAAAAAAGAAATATACCTTTCAAAATGAGGTTTTTACTTTTATTTTATAAAAAATACCAAACATAATATCACCTCCATGATATCTCAGAGAAAGAGAATTAAATGTAGTGATAATATAAAGCCAGAGCTGCACTGTAGTGTGCGGCACAGATCTCGCAGCTGAGAATGCACACATTCAGACAGAATTCAAGTCTGGGTCTCACTCTACATAATGCACACTAAGTCATATGACAAAATAGTAATGACAATGTTGTTGTGACATACATGCATTTTAGTACAGTTGTATGCACACTATTAGTTAGTACAATAACACACTATTATTATTATTATTTTCACCATTGCTGTTATTATTCATTATTAATCACTATATCAGCTTTACATCAAATTAGAGAATAAATGAACATATCTGTTCAAAAAGACAAAAGAGAACAAAATGTAAAACTTAATTTTCCTCTCCTAGTACATTAAACTCTCTCTCTCTCTCTCTCTCTCTCTCTCTCTCTCTCTCTCTCTGGATTGGCTGTAGTGCCTTTCAGTCACTGTGTAGTTTCAAATTTTGTACCTTAAAATAAAACATGACGTGCTGAATAGCTCTGTAGTGTGATGCAAGCGTACAAATTTTTTCCCAATTTTCACACGACACCTCAAAACCGTGCTGATTGATGAATGCTATTACAAGTCTGTCAGGGCAAATAACAGCAGCTCAGGTCAGCTTGCTCTACAATATTTTGGTAACTCTTTACTTGGTTTTCGTTTAACTTTAAAATTCAGAACTGAGACCAGAGTTCAGTAAGTTATATTTAGAAAATGATATCATTTTTTTTTTACTCATTCATGTTACCTTATTTTTAGTCATGGATTGATTAGGAACATTAGTCATTGTTTGACAGTAACTTCGCAACACATTTCTTTATACACGGTAATTTACAATGTTTTCTAAGAGGACCTTAATGTAAGTGATTCTTTGCTGACTCAATAATAGCATTATATTACAAATAAGTTAACCAAAGTGCCTGATGGAACAACAGACAGCTGATAAAAAAAAGAGAGCAAAATGCTTTAAACATGCCTAAACTTTGTCAAGCACAAAAATGTAGCCATTAAAGTGGTCTTCATGTCCTTACACAACTAGCTTACTATCAGTTATAACACAGAGCTAAATGCCTTTGGATGAACATTGCTAAAGGTTCTCTGCTGGAGTGCCCTGAACCACTGTTTGGCTCTTGAAAGGCCTAATTGACTCACAGTGCTTACCATCAAAGGCCAACGGGAGACAGGATTATATGTCTGGATGTTTAGCCTAGCAAATATGTTTAGGAATATGCACATCATTGTGGAATTCTGTAGCTATTCATTGTGTCACGTGAATTACTATGAGTGTGAAAATACATTGTGTGAAACTGAGTTTATAAAATCAGAAAATACATTCATTAAAAATTGACAAGAAATTTAAAATAAGTTGAAATAATACTCCTTTTAATGCAGTCTGGGAGAAAGGTGATGATAAAAGGTTGCTTCATCTTGTGCACGGTTGAAATTAAATGTGCATATGAATTAACAACAGAAGCTAACATTATGTTCAGCAGATAAACAGCCGAACCACAATGCAGTCTGTCTGAAAGTGTAATAGATGCCCACAGCTCGAATAGCAGAGTACAGAACAGTCCGGCCTCACGCATGCATTACGTTTCTCCGCACGTGTGCACAAAAGATGGCTTTCCAGACTCGCGCCCTATCTGTTGTCATAGCTACTCGGTTTGTTTAGTGTCTGTGGAACTATGAAAAAAAGTTTCATAGGATCCTCACCGTCCAGGAATCGCCTGCAGCAATAACGGGCTCGAGACTCACAGGCCCGGGGATATTCGCTTAGGCAACGAGGTGAACTGATCTTCTTTCGGGTGGCTATGAAATTCCAGCCTTCAGCTCTGCTGCAGAGGTAACAAAAGATGTCAGGCAAATATTTCAGCTGCCACAATAGCGAGAAGCGCTTTTTATGGAGAATGAAAACAGAACGCCCTCCTGCCCAGGATTAACAGCTGAGTGAACCTGACTGAAATGGTAGCCCGTTTCTACTGAGATGGTGTGATGGCTAAAGAAAGTGTGTGTGTGTGTGTGTGTGTGTGTGTGTGTGTGTGTGTGTGTGTGTTTGTTTGTGTGTGTGTGTGTGTGCGCATGCCAAATACATAATAAAAAGTAGTAAATGCATTGAAATGCAAAAAAAAAGAAAAAATATACTTCTATTTAATAATAATCAATGAATATACTAGAATGTCTTTATTTAATTGAAGCTTTTCAAATTAACTAGACAAATTAAATTGAAGAACGTTTTAAAGTCCAGCAGTGGGCATGCACAGGTTTCAAAGCATTATCAGGTAAATAGAGAAATGGAGATGCAAACCCTTTTGCTGTTTTCATTAATATTTTAACATACACTGTTTCATGTGATAACGAAGAAACATTGGCCTGTGTAGAACCTAAAACAAGTTTCTAAATGTTTGTCTTTCTTATAAATGTTTATATTTTTCATTTTGTCCTTAGGGTATGCTAACATTCACACTTAACACTGTTACTGTCCTTAGTTACAGCTTTTATGGCATCATGAAGAATTGTAGAATAGAGAAATGAGCTGAAGCTTGCTGGGCTGCAGAAGCTGCAGGCTTGTCACTCTTTGTCTCAGGACTGTGTGTGCTGTGTGAATGTACAGGCAATTGCATTTGTTAAAATGAGCCCCTGAAGACCCTGTGACAATCATCCACACTTTATTGTCATAACATGATTTGGGATCTAGGCAACATATAAAGCATCTATTCCCTGTCACTTTTTTGCTGAGAAAAAAATAAATCAACAAATGGGAAATGTAGACCTAAAACTTGGTCCAATAGGATGCACACGTTGAGGAACTGTTGATTTATAGCACTTTAGGAATAGAACATATACATTTCTTTGTCTTTGGTGTTTTTAGCACTAAGGCATTTTGTGGAATGAAGTAAGTGACATTATGAAGATTAAAATATCTGACCATGTGACATATGCTGTGAAATTTGGTGGTCTAATCTTTCTTATTGCAAGATGGTGGATTGTTTTCATTATTGCACAGTGTAGTCAGAAACAATGACCTGAACGTATTACAACACACATTTCTCCCCACCTCTACCCCCATGCAAAATGTTCATTCAGTAGCTTAACATGTTTTACAATCACACCCAATGGAGAGCTGTTTAGTGTGAAAAAGTGTAGAGTTTCACCCTAACTTGCATGGTAAGGGATAATCTTTCACATTTAGCCTGGGGTTTGTTTTGCTGTTTCAGCAGGAACTTGAGGAAGCTGTGTGAATTACAATGGAGTAACGAGATGAAAAAAAGGCCAAATAGTCTTTTATTTGACGGAAATGAATAGACGGGAAATAATTTGTTACTATAGATAATAAATGAATGCCTCTTTCATTGTCCCTCATCTAGATATGGTGTCAAGATAATGCTACTATAAACACAGCGAAGCTCATAAAGGTGAAGAGAAAGAGCTTACTCAACAGTGTCAGTGTGTTGGTGAGATACATCATTATGCATTTTATTACCAGTACCTCATATCCAGAGGTCCAATATATTATTGTTTTGAATGCACATTTGTATGCATTTGAACATGTGATTGTGGTATTTTCACCTGTTTTTGGTAATATCTTTAACTGTTTTTTTTTTTTTTTTTTTTTTTACAAATTGTAAAGAAAATATGGATAGCTTTCTACTTTTTGCTTTTTCTTTTCTTTTATCTTTTCCTAAAAACAGGTGTCAGTGAAGTATTCACCCACTTTTGTAGTGGAAACTAGACCTGAGCTGTACTTTACTGAGATTATAATATATAAATCTACAAAATAGGACAAGACAAGCCAAGAGGCCATTATTGTCATTTTGACCATATATTGCTGATGCAAAAAAGCAATGTGTGCAACCTTGTGCAAACAGTAATCATATTGAAATGGGTTTCAAATAAAAAACAACAGTTGTGATTGCATAAGTTCCAGGGCTGTGTCCCAGACATTTTGATAGCTCATGGGCCTTCATAATACTTATTTTGGTATGTTTGTACAAATTCTGAGTTCTTAGTGGATCATGTCTATTTAAACTGAGATCATGTGACACTATAGTTGCCCACAGGTCGATTCCATTTAATTAATTATTTAACTTCTGACTTCCAACTGTTCCAGAACTAATATAGGGGGTTCAAAGTAATGCAGTGCAAATATAGTACTATGTTTTATTTTGTAAATAGCTTTGGAAACCATAGTCATTTTTATGTGTACTTTTTATAGGCTATTTTATGTTGCTATTTTAATTTGTATGTTATTATAATTTAAAATGTGAGGAATTTTAAGGGTGTGAATACCTATGCGATCATAATATTAGGTTTTTTGTGTATGTATGAGATACATGCATGATTTATATTTTTTATATTAATTAAAACCTTTTAAATTTCTTGTTTATAATGCTACAAAATGAGAGAAAATGTAAAAGTTAAGGGGGTGAATACTGAATGCAAGGTTTGTATACGCAAGCATTTTCTTGTAAATTCAGTACTATTTGCAAGACTCATTTAGTAACAAAGGTTATGTTCATCCCTTTCCTTTTATCTTGATTTGTATGAAACTGATTTCAGCCAAATGATCAAGGTCATTTGTTTAAATTAAGCTATATAATTTATGCTATATATATATATATATATATATATATATATATATATATATATATATATATATATATTTGAACAAATGAGCTTGATACATACAAATGAATATACAGGGCTTGGATATGAATATAATGAACATACTTGGCAATTTAGACCTAAATTATTTATTAGTATGGTGTAGGGCCACCTTTACAGCCAGTACAACATGGGAATGACATATACAAGTTGTACATATTGGCCAGAGGAATTTTGAGCCATTTCTCTTGCAGAAAAATGGCCAGGTCACTATGTGATGGTGGTAGAGAAAAATGTTTTGTTGACTCGCTCTTCCAAGTTGCTCACTAATATTTAGATCTGGTGATCGTGCATGCCATAGTAAATGTTTAAATTCAAACCACCCTCTCACCAGATTTGTGTGTGTTGGTGCATTTTCATCCTGAAACACGGCACGACCTTCAATGTACAATGTGTCCTGTGAACTGGGTGTCCATGGTCCTCCTGAATGGTTCAGCAATGCTTGGCAGTGATGCAACCATCTAGAATATGTAGTGGGCCTAGGGAATAGCATGATATTGCAGCACAAACCATGACTATTCCAGCCCCATGCTTCACTCTGGGGACATAGCAGTTTGAGTGGTAAGCTTCGTTGGGGCTTCTTCACACCGTAATTCTTACCATATGTGGGAAAGATGGTAATAATCGACTCATCAGAGAACATTACGTGTTTTACACTGTTCATAGCCCAAGATCTCTGCCATTGGCACCATTGAGACAGACATTTGACATTGGCATCAGTGACCAAAGGATTGACTAAAGCAGCCATATACAGCCAAATACTGATCCAATGGAGCTCCCGATTAACAGTCTTGGTGGATTTTTCAGGCATTTAATTTTTTAGTAAGATGAGTAGCTGTGGTTGTAGATGTTTTATTTTTAAGATACAATCTGGGTTATTATCCAGACATCACCTTTAGACAGCTTCCTCTTGTGTTGACAGTTACTCCTGTTGGATGTGGTTCATCATGGTGGTATGCCAACATTTACCCTGGAGACCGTGGCTCTTGAAAAACCAACTCTGCTATGTCTCCCATTATGTTGTGTGGACTGCAATATTTTATGTACATCTAATTCACACAAACACACACACACACACACACACACACACACACACACACACACACACACACATATATGTATATATATATATATATATATATATATATATATATATATATATATATATATATATATATATATATATATATATATATATATATATATATATATATAACAGTGAGAATGTAATAAAACAAAACAAATAAAAACTTTAACAAAAGACAAAACAAATTTGTATAAAGTTCAATGGTGTGAAGTAAAAGTACTCCCCTGAGATACACTTGAATATTGCACAGTCCGTGTGTATTCTCTGAGCAAAATAGAAGTAACAACAGGTAACAGACTGAAATGGAAAAAAGTGCGTGCAGTAATAAATTGAAGTAGTGATGTTACACATCAGATCTTCCACATAAGTCCATGTGTGAATTTATTGGTCTGATAGCAGTTGGGACGAAACTGTCCTGTAGACGAGTCGTTCTTGCATTTAAGGACCTTTACCGCCTGCCAGAGTCCAGGAGGTCAACCAGATGGTGGCTTGGGTGTGCTGTGTCCTTGATGAGGCTTTTGGCCTTACTGAGATAGTGGGAGGTGGTGAAGTTTTCCAGTGAGAGCAGTGGACACCTAGTGATTTTTTGGGCTGTGTTAATTATCTTTGGAGGTCCAAAAGTCCTACACCAAAGTCCTACACCAAAATGCAGTATGCCAGCCTGCTTTCAGTGGTGGATCAGTAAAAGTCTGCTGATTAGTATGTCTGGGGTATTTGTGTTGAAAACTGTGCTGTAATACTGTATATATTTATTAGCAACCATCTCATAAATTAATGTTCTTTATTAGTGGAAATTTTCTTGTTCTTGGATGCTCTCATATGCCTGTTAACTAGTTTATTAATCTCTATTTGCATATTGACTAAATGCAAAATAATTATAATTAAATCTTAATTTTACCTTAATTTTACTTGATGGTGTTGTTCTTCTGTAGCCCACAATTTCAGTGCTTTTTTTGCAGCAGTAAGAATTAACTTATGACAGGAATTCTATTTATTTTTCTGCTAATCTGCATCATTCCTCCACACTGTTTTTTGAGCTTAACTATTGTATATAAAAAGTACTGCAGGATCATTCTATCCTAGATATAAATATATCCTAGATTTTAGTGATGTGGACTGGTATTGTTTGAAAACTGCAAAAGTGTACTTTCTAAGACTTATAAATTGGTTGTGTAATCATATAGCATATAATGCATGTCCATCACAGCTATTGGATACTTCACAAGTACAGATGATTACATGCAGGCTATATACTGTACTCCTAGTAAAAGGATGCTTTCGGTGTATTTTAACCACATGTCTTGTGCAAGGACCTCTGGTGTTCAGGTTTGTGTTTATATATCAAAAAACAATAGATAAATGTTCAGAAATGTTCAGCAGCATGTCCAGAGGAAAAAGCTCTGAGTAAAACAGAGTAAAACACTGCATGTACCTCCTTGTATGTGATGGAGTTATTCATTACTCGTGCCATGGCAGTCAAATATTGTTCTTGCTGAGTTAAGATCAGTACATGAACTATGCTGGGAGATGCAGTGAGATTGCAAAGGTTCTTTTACTCGTCTCTGCCAATTACAATCTGGCCATTGGCATTCTTAGGGAAACTTAACCTCAGATAACACATGGCCTAGTGGTGAATTTGTATCACAACTGTAAACCTTGAGCCCTTGTGTAAAATAGTGTGGTTGGACTAACAGGGTACAACCTCTGAGGGATTTTGCAGTCCTTGCTGACTTTGAATTCTAGCTCTGATGAGTAAGGCACAACAAGAATCAAAATTCAGGCAACGTACGTATGGTAACATGCTGCATCCACCACCCACCCACATACAGGATCAAGCAGGTCAGTAGCTTGATGAAGAGGTCTCACAGTCTGAAACAGTGGATGGATTCGGTGCTGTAACTATCCCTTTTCTTTGGTGAGGTCAGACCTCTACCTCATAGTTTTCTATCATGGTAGTGAGGCAGGATCACCACTGACATTTATCGTGCAAAACGGTGGCCTGTGAGAGGTCAGTGGGGAAGGGAATTTGAACAGAATTACTGTGACGGCCTTTAGTAGATGAACAAAAAGCCTCTTCAATTCCCTGGCAAATTTCTCATGATCCAGCAAAACCCCCAGCTTTAATAGATATTTCATGTGTTGGACTTATGCACAATAGAACATAACATTTATGTATTTTATTATGCATCGATCCTATTGGCCATCCATTTTCTACACATGATCTTTCTAGAGCTCTTTTTGTAAACTTTGACTGACCATTTTTGTCTGGATAACAAGGCCTGTATCAAAGAAACTGCACTTGCTAAAGAAGTTGATGTTTATAGTTCAGTAAATGTAATGAAAATAGCGTTATTAAAGCATGAAATAAGTGTCTCATTTTGTTGTTGCAACCTTAATCTGTTGGCATCAAAGTGGCACACATGCATAAATAATTGACTAATTCTCTTAAAAGGGCTAGAATAGATTAATTAAGCCTGAATACTAATTATGTTTTCCTGTCTTTAGCAACTGACAGTGCTGTTGTGCAACAAAGATCTGTTAGCTTCTTAGCAATTACTTGGGCTTATTTGAAACGATGCTGTCCAAAAAATATATTGAAAAAGACCTGCAGTAATTGGCTGCACACCAACGACTCTTTAAACACTGTTTGTTGCTGTAACTTAAAATTATTCTATTCTATTCTATTCTATTCTATTCTATTCTATTCTATTCTAAATGAAACCCTCAATATAACTTTCTCTAAGAATCAAAAAATGTTAGAAATGCTTAGAAATGTAATTAATATTTCTGTTTATTATTTGTTATTGACAACATACCACTTTTATCATAAATTAGCCTGGTTTCTAAGCAAAGCCTATAGCAGCAGCACCACCAATGCCTAATCTTATTTTGTGCATGCGTCCATGTTTATTGAGTAGGCACAGATGCTCCTTTTTGAATATGAGAGAAACAAGCTTACAACATCCATGTTTAACGTTCAGGTGATTTTGTGGAGGACATGTAGTATTCTGTGTATTTGCAGATGAATGGGGAGATGAATGGGTTAAACACAACGCTTGAGCGTGCAGGGTTTGTTTACTGCAGCTGGGCCGAGGCATATACTCAGACGTAAATGAGAGTCGACGGTTTCATGAAGCACAGTTGGTTGATGGCAGATTCAATGTGACTTGTCTGAACTGGGCGCTGATCCGTACAGTATGCAAAATTCACTGCGGAGCTGGTCTATGCCCACCAGCCCTGTGCCCTGTCTATCTGTACCTATCCCAGCACCACCACTTTTTTGACTACAACCTGAACTGAACAAGCTGCCGTTGTGCCCAATTGCTTTTGACAACAATCACATTCTTTTAAAAACTTCCTACATTTCACTTGTCACCACTTAGTTACAGGATGTTTTCCCCTCCCTCTGTCCTCCCTATTCTAAACTAAACTAAACTAGCAGCTTCATGTTTAGGACTCTTGGGAAAAAGGGCAGGCTTTTCACTTTTAAACCACAAACGGAATGCCTCCGGATGTCATCTTAATCTTGCCAGTTTTTTTCTGCCCCATTTTGTTGGAGGCCTGTACTGTAGCTTTGTGGTTTTATAATGTAGCTTTTGCTTGGCAGAAGACACTAGACCAGTGCAGGAATTTTAATATATTTATCTGCATTAGGATGATGTGTCAGGAATGATATGGGCTATTGTGTTTACAAAGGCTTATGATATTTAGAATATTGTAACAGTTAAGCAGTGATTTGGATCCCCAGTTTGGCAGCGTGCCCGGCCACTTGAATACTGATCGTTACGGGGTTTGATCATACTGTGGTGTATTTATTCAGATATCACACAGATGTACGCTTTGTCCTTGAATGATTTCTGTTTTGACAAGTACCATACCTAACGGGGAAAACAGACAATGGAAGGAAGGAAAGTCAAATTAAAAGATTATGTGCAGCTCTCTGAATTTCCCAGCTAGAACAATCTAAATGACTACTGACTAAATTACAGGCATAGATTTTTATTTTCTCTGCAGTGTCAGTGTCAGTATCTTTAAGCAAAAAAACACGGAACTAGGGAATGTATTAACTTATGAGCAATGAGTATTACCAAATCTACTATTGTTCTGAAAATCATGTGAAAGGAACATTAACAGGTGCAGTTTCACTTTAACTCTATTTAAAACAATAGAAAATGTTAATAATATTGATAATAATAATAATAATAATAATAATAATAATAATAATAATAATAATAATAATAATGACAACCATGACTATTATTATTATTATTATTATTATTATTATTATTATTATTATTATTATTATTATTATTATTTATTAAATTGAATTCTTGCAGTGGAGTTTGTGTGTTTGGTATATTATCTCCTGTATGATGCTCATGTTTGGTGACAATGAAACATTTGGTACAATAATTAAACTTGATATCTGTTATATTTTGCCACCCTCTTCAAAGTGCCTGAGTCTCAAGGGCAAAAAAACACTGATTTGAGATCTAAAGGCTATCCGCCCACATTGAGCTAATTTAAACTTAATTACATCAGTGTAACAAAGACCAGCCCCATCAATGTCTGCGCCTGACATTGTGTGTAAAACAAAAAGTTACCAAAATATGAAGCAAACACACCTTGCATTTTCAGCACCTGCTAAAAAGCTGAATGTGACAAGCACACTGAGAGTGCACATTATTATTATAACTATTATTCTGAAAAAAAAAAAAATCCAGATAAAAGTTTGGATTTTCAATATAACAAATTAGCACTCTAAACAATTCCATGTTTTTGAAATGAAGCAAAATGTTTTGTAGATGTTAAAAAAAGATTATTGTGCATATTGTGCATTTAAAATCAGCAGCTAATAAGAAAAAAGAAAACAAAAACATAAAATTTGCCATTACATTTACAGTTTCCTGAGTTATTTACACTATTGTGCAGTTTTGAGTTTATCAGCACATCAGCTGGTCAGTTGGTTACTGTCTTCTTGGAGAACTGGCAACAATTCTGTCTCTGCTGGAACAATTACAATCGTAGTCTTAGTGTGGATCATTACATAATACAACAACAACAATAACAACAACATTTATTATTATTATTATTATTATTATTATTATTATTATTATTATTATTATTATTATTATTATTACATTTTCCCACAACATAATTGGCACAATTGAGTTTTTTTTTGGTCAGCGTTTCAGTCTTTCTGTTGGAGAAATTGATTTGAAGGCAGTGGTGAGAAGATGAAAAAAAGAAAATGGTTTTTAAATAAGTTACAATTAGATGAGCATTAATCTCAGTGGTGCAAATGAATGTCTGGCTTTAGGGCTTGTTGGATGTAAAAACAGATTCGCTAAACTCTTCTCTCCAGATTGGAATGTGTCCTCTCGCTGCTTTAATTGCGCTGTCATCTAGAATGAAAAACATCTTCCTCTTACACAGCCTGATTCTTCATTTTTGAAACCATGTTTTATATTGTGTACATGCAAGCAGCCTGCTCCTGTGCCGACTGTTTTATCACTCTGATCTATGCAGTCGGGTTGCTGTTACACATAAAAGGCTTTAACTACTGCACTGATACCATTCTGGTGTTGTGTGTTATTTAACAAATTGTTATTTATTTTATTCAATATCCTGTGATTCCTGTTTTCTCTCCCATTTTGCACTCTGTGTGCGCGTGCGTGTGTGTGTGTGTGTGTGTGTGTGTGTGTGTGTGTGTGTGTAGTGGTTGTGGGGGATATGTGTGCTCACTGTTATGTGCAAGTGTTTGTGTTGATTTGCATATTCATATTCACAGAACATAAAAGCATTTCCACATAGAATAAAACGTGCATTTTTTGATAGGGAAAATGTTCTGCTTGGTTTGTGTGAAGACTGTGGTTTAGAAGGAGGAACTATTTTAATGTGACCTTCATTAGGCATTCGTGTCAACTTTTCTTATCTATTTATGATTAAAATTTTTCCACCCCTGTTGTTCAATTAGTGCTTGACCCCTTTAGCAGCGATGTAAATTAAATGTCATTTCGGTGTCGTTCCATATTTAAAATACTGTGTTAGTTGCGGATCATAAATGATGATCTTCATTCTGCAACTAATTTATTCATTTAACAATTTCCCTCCAGAAGTTGGAGCAGAAGGCTCTGAAGCAAGCTAAGCAGAAGAAATCTAAGTCGGCTGAATTTCTGATGGGTGAGCTCCGTATGATGAGTTATTGCTCATAATTTGTGTAAGGATTAATTAACTAATTAAAGACAAATGGCTCTGGGCTAAATTTTGCTCTTGCTTGTCAGGGCACAATTTGTAATTATTTTAATCATTTCTTCTTCTTCTTTTTCTCCTTCATCCCCATCTTCATTTTCTTCTTCTTTTCTTTTTCTCTTTTCCCCCCACCACTCATTCCCAGCATGATTTTGGGGTCAATTTTAACCTAATTGTTCTTCACTTACAGTCTCCAGGCTGCACATGAATGTTTCAGCTGGGAAAGAAGGCTCACTATATTGAATACACTTTGGGGTAGAAACGCACTACCTTGACCTCCTCTCTCTCTCTTTTTTACCTCCCCAGCCAAAGAGCAGGAGCAGGAGGAAGAGGAGGGGGTGATGAAGGGCATTGTAAATCCTGGGTTCCTGAGTGGAGAGGAGGAGGATGAGCAGAGCTGTAGCAGACAGAGGGATGGGGGGAGAGAAATAGGAGGTGACGGGCAGGATAGCACTCTTGCCGCTCACCAACAGCAAAAGGACCTGGAAGCCCTTGTAAGCACAAGAGGTGAAGCTTCACTCTTCATTACACTCAAAGACAGTGACAGAGACTCGCCCTGCCTCCAATTCTAACCTCCACAAGCCCACATTCCTTAGCTAGCCTGCCTCAACAAGTAGTTCCTGCTATTTCTGAGAGCAGATATGAGTTTGGATGTACTTGTCTGTTGCGTGCGTATGTGTGTGGTGCACACTAGGTGCAACTGAACGTGAACACATTATTCAGATCAAACATCTAAGGCATATTAAATAAAATATGAATACAGATATATATGAAAAAATATGTGGATTATTATTTTTTTTTATCAAAGCTTGCCACCTTCAGGCATTCAGTATCCCACTGGACAAAACAAAGGAAAAAACGTGTGAGGTTTTCACTTTAATGTTGCATTTTAAGGACAGAGAAAACGAAAGCTTTAAAGACAGTTGCAGGTTTCAGTAAAATATCCACCACAAATACATTTCAATATCCACACAAAAAGACTTGATCCGTTAGTTGATAAGTAGACATTTTTCTTTTTAGAATTTTTTCCAGTTTTCTGGATGGATCAGTTTAACAGTGGTGTTTAGTTCCATCCGTATACGTGGCCATTGTACAGGGAATCTGGCAACCCTTCTCCCAAACCAGCATCATTAACATAAAAATTAATGGGAGATTAACTATTCAATTTTAGCCCAACAATAAACTTGTAAATTCACTGAGAATGTTATTAATTTTTTTAAATGATTGTTTTCTAACATTAGCCATCCCAGCTTTTCACTCCATTGTGATAGCATGTCCAGGGAACTTCTCTAATCTGCACTGAAACAAAAGTCAAAACTATATCTGTTAAAAAAAATTATTAGATTATTTTTGCTTGTTTTTTGTTTCTTTTCATCAACAATGGAAAATACATTGCTTTTAAACATAGCTAGTTTCCCGAGTCATATTAGAAGTCCACAGGACCACAGATTGTCCGGCTCAGAAGAATGAATGAAGTTTTGAAAGAATGAATGAACTGCTATCTAGTGTTATAATCTGTGAAAGATTTCAAGCATTAATTTTTATTTTCCAGTATTTTACAGTGTTTTTAGGGCAGAGTCGTAAGGTTAACCAAAAAAAAAAAAATAAAAAATTTTCTGGTACACGCCACACACCATGTTTAAATCCATATACAAATATTTGGAGCGTTAAACAGATACAGATACAGGCATTGTGTTACACCTCTACAGTGCACACACATTGAATACTGGGTGTAGGATGTATATCAATGTGAACTGTGGTATTTGTAGTGTTTTTGGTATGAATAGTGAGAGAGCTGGGTAGATGTTGTATTTTGTCCATGATTAGAATTTTGCAGTTAATATGTGAAAATTAAATTGTTAAAAAAAATAAAATTCAATGAACATTAGGATTTGACTGGTTAATAGCAGCATATTGTCTATCAAAGCCAGAGAGCACACACATGTGAGATGGATCCCACTGGTAGTAGCAGTCTTTTCTTGGCAATTTAACCTGGTAGCATCTGGTCCTTTTAGAGTAGCCTCAACAGGAAGCTTGAGCTGGGAAAATTGTATTTCAGTTCAGCTGCAAAATGAACGTTTTTGTGTTGACAATTGTATCGTCTGAGGTGGGCTTGGTGTACAAAAAAATTACAAACTATGTGACCCAATTCTTTTTAAAATTAATTGCTTCATTATTATTATTATTATTATTATTATTATTATTATTATTATTATTATTATTATTATTATTATTATTATTATAAGACTAATACAAAAAATATCAACATCCTGCAAACAATCTGCTGAAATGATCTCCAAAATACCTTAGGAAGCTTTTATTTATGAAAAGGGGGACATCTAAACACTTATTTGAAAGAGATACCAAAGTATACAGGATGTGCACTTTAATTCAGTGCTAGCTAGCTAAATTAAGGCATATACCTTTTTACATCAAGCTGATTTCTCTTTATTTCTTGATTTGAAAGCAGAGATAAAAGCATGTAATCATTAAACATGCTTGGAATATCTGTGTAATTAACATGATAACACATAGATTTAGCAGAGAGGGGAGAGTGTAGCACCAAGGTCCATTTCAGCCAATTATTTCAAAATCAGAATCTCCTTCATCTATCTTATATTAAAGCACATATGATTGTGCTAGTTTATAATCACGTGACTCAATTTCTTCTATCTAGCAAGCTAGCCTTAACTGTGTAACTAGTCATGAGGCCAATTAATATACTTGTTTGTTTGTTTGTTTGTTTGTTAAAGGTTAATTTTTACTTTTGGTTTGCTGGGTGTTAGATATTGTTTCTGAGCCAATACTGCTAAGCTAATCTGCTATAAAGAAAAGCATAATGACAGTTAAATGAATTACACGTATCGACCTTTGACATGAATTTTGGCATTGCTTCTTGCCTGTTCTTGAGAACATATAGTACATTTGATGAGCAAGACTGAGGAACTGACTTGTCTGGTATATTCACTTTTAATAAGTATGATAGTTGTTTTAAATGATTGCAGTACATTTCATGTTATACAACTCCTATTTCTTATCCTTGTTATTTATAGGTGAACAGGACAATATGAATAATATTAAGATTTTAGACCTGGCTAAAAGGATGTCAGTATGCAGTATAATAGCTGTAGTGTTTGGTATACAGTATTACAGTATTTGCCAACTTCCAACTGACAAGCTGATTATTTACTGTGGTTAAGTGATTTAGTTTTAGCTGCCAGACATAAACAAACGATAAACAATACAGAACATAAACAAATGATGAACCAAGGTCAATCCTGCACTTTTTTTTTTCATTTTATTTACAAAATGAATATTCCTTTTATTCATTTTTTATATTATTTTTAAATAAATAAATAAATAAAATAATACTATTTTTAAGTGTTATTAAGATGCTTGATGTTATGTTTAATAGCAACTAACATTAAACTAAATGTACCATTTGACAAGTTGATGCATGTGTAAAGAAAGCAAAATGTGAAATGAAAGTGAAATGTGTTAAAATTGAAGGGAAATGAAAAATCTAACATGACTTTGACACTGCATCAAAGTTAGCTAGCATTATGCATGACGTTGTAATGGTACCATAACAACAGATTTTAACTAACCGAACAGTGAACTGTAACTTGATGCAGTTAGGGCTGAAATGGTTGGCCTAAATATCACAGTCCGGCCACATAAATGCAAGTGTAGAAGAGTGTAGATGGTTAAGAGAATACCCCCTCCAGCTGCTGGATTCCCATAAACACAGCTTTGATGCCCATAGGTCACTGATTGCTAATAAGAAGGCAATGGGACATGGAGTTTGCTTTCTCTCTCTCTCTCTCTCTCTCTCTCTCTCTCTCTCTCTCTCTCTCTCTCTCTCTCTCTCTCTCTCTGTGTGCTTACTTACTCTCTTACTTACTCTCTGCCCACTTTCTCTTTTCCTTCTCTCTCTAGCTCTGGCCATTGACCCTCAGCATTAGGATATTGTCTTTGAAATTGTAGCCTCTATACTCTTACACGTTTCTCATTAGTTCGTTTGAACACAGGTAACATATGGCAGGTTGTGTTTAAGAGATTGCCTGGGCTGACCTTTTCCTAGCATGCTAATTAGGCCCCAGAGCAGCGGTGGGCCCTGGTGGCATTCACTTCTGGGAAACAGAGGCAGAGAGAAGCCCTATCAGGTTGGCTGGTGTGGGCTTTTAAAAATTAACATCTTCGCTTCATATGCTTCTAATAATCACTAACCTCAACCAACCTGCCACCTATCAACCCTGCTCCCCCTCCCGTACATACACACACACACACACACACACACACACACACCTTTTTCTCTCTCTCTCTCTCTCTCTCTCTCTCTCTCTCTCTCTCTCTCTCTCTCTCTCTCTCTCTCTCTCTCGCTCTCATTGTAGATCTCACTCACTTTTGCACTCTTTTCTCTTTTGACGTCCATCTGTACTTTCCACAGGAAATGAAGGTGCTCGAAATTACTTTGACCCCTGGGCGACAGTGGAGGGTGACCTGAGGCAGCACGGGATGTTCAGGGTTGGAGCGGGAGATGAGCTAGAATTAAGTATGCCATTTTTGCTTGTAATGGGCTGCCTTAGTTCATTAAAGCAGGGTGAGCAAGTTCACTCTTGGCCAGCCACTGCACTTAGTTGGATGGTCTATGTAAATACTTTTTAACCAAAGGCCAGCGAGATAGTCCGATGCCATGGCCGTCATTGCTGAAGGTCATGTATCATTGGTTGCTTCCATTTTCAGTGCCTCACCATTTACTTTAACATACTCTAAATGACAGCGGGGAACCTCCTTGGTACAGTGATAGATCTCCCCCCTTTTGCCTATTAAAGACATGCTCTTGGGATTGAGGTAATATGCATGTTATAATGAAATCTGCCTATTAACAGAAAAGCCATTCCAACTGTATCTTTTTGGACACCACTTTTCTGTAATATCCTTGAATCCTACCAAACAGAATCACCTTTGACAATCATGTTCCTTAGGTGGGTAGAGTGTAATGTAAAATTCTGCATATATTTCCTCGCCTTAAAAAGTCTTACAGAACGACCTACATGTCTGTTATTATTAACTTTGAGGTATAATGAATGAATGTAAATTAAGGTCAAGAATTAGTGTCACTTTGTTAGAAAATCGTTGCATGGTTTTCATTTTGATTTAGCAGCACAGGTGACGTTGATTGATATGTATGACATTAAAATGGAAATTGTTATGCATTTATTCATGTTTTGCTTGTTTTGTGGAACAGAATTCATGCATGAGGATGAACGGGGACTGTATGAGAAACTGTCTCAGATACTGAATGAAGATGACGTTTCAACTGTAATAGATTTACCTGGTAAGTACCAGGTACTGTATACACACACACACACACACACACACACACACACACACACACACACACACACACACACACACTGTTAGGTTCAGTCAAGAAAGACAGATAAATGGTTATGGCCAATAAATTAAGCATAGCTTTAGTGATTTCAATAAACAATTCAGTTAATCAGGTAGAGGCTTGCTAATGAAGACAATGACTACACATTACACACACAAATTCATCTATATGCGCACACATGGTTGGTGAATAAAGGAAGCGCTAGTCCATGGCTAATATTTATCCCAGGACAGCTATCCTTTATGAGTACAGAGAGTGTAGCTGTGGTTTATTCGTCAGAATAAATGTGTTGTGCTTAATGGACCATTACAGTTCTTCCTGTAAGCATGTCTGAATACAGTCAACATGTGCAGTTTGCCACCTAAAGTAACTCCAGTCTAGCAGCATCAAATGGCTTCCCCCGAGAGGGATTTCTCCAGGATTCCCTTTTCTTAAACATTGCACACCGGACTACGTCCATTTAGCTAATGATGTTTTGCATGTCTTGTTCATTAACATGCTTTGTAGCAGAATGTGATAGTGGGGAAAACCTGCAAAGCTCTTGGGTCGCAAAAGGACCAAAGAGAGGAGCTGGAAATGCACCAGTTGGAAGCAGGACCACGAGAAAACACTGAGACAATTGTTTTAGACCAATTGTTATTGCTTTGAAGCCTCAATGGCTGGCTGGATGGTAGCAGAGGAAAAGAGGCAGTGATCAGCCTCCTCCTCCTGGTGTGGTAGAAGTGCGTTAATCCCAGTATCCTCTTTACTAGTGCTTCATTGTAGGATTTCATGAACATTCTGGGACAATAGCTCAGTGACTAATCTCACAGCTCCAGCAAAAATCCCAAACAATTGAATGCAGTGTTCGCCGGCTAACACTACATGTGTGAATTCTGATGGGGTCTAAAACCCACTGCTGATCCTGCCAAAGGATTACAACAGCTGTGTACCACCTTAACCAAATGTGCAAGAGTACCTTCCTACTAAAACAAAGACTAAAGATGGTCTGGCACATTTCCACAGGTGTGGAATGGAGCCTTAACCCCTGATGGAGTCTGCCCCTGTTAGTGGAACAGGACTGTGTGAAGACTGGGGCATAGTGACAAAGCCTACTGCACTGCTGAAATCCACTTTCCAATTGTCCACTTGCAGTTCTTCTATTTGAGGACATTCTTTTGTCAGAGTTTATGTGATTTGGTCACTACACAGATAACTTTGAAAAGGATAATGTGGACATCAAGTCATCTGATAAATCTGATTCACTTGGCTAGCATGTTATTGTGTACATTTACAGGACAGTATGAAATTTCATATGGAAGAGTGTATTATGTGGTGGTCAGTTTTGGTCAGATTGATATTGTGTGGCATCAGAAAACAATACATTATATGATATCATTTAGCAGGGTAATGCATAATATTTAATGACATTAGAATATACTATCCGTTGAAATGTCTATACAATATAGATAATTATCCACATTATGCATCCATATATTACATTCCATCAGTACAAATGAAAACTAAACCCCTACATCATTATGCAGTTACTTATTTAGAACTCTCTCTCTCTCTCTCTCTCTCTCTCTCTCTCTCTCTCTCTCTCTTTCTCTAGGTAGTTTTATGGAAGAAAGACCAGTGGCTGTGGCTCCGAGAGTCCAACAGGCTGGATGGAGAGATCATTTGAGGGAGAAGTTGGAGGAGAAGAGAGAACAGGTTATACCCCACTATGTGGAGCAACTGAGAGAACATGTGCAGGATGACATGATCCCAGTGGGCAGGGCTTCACTGGAGCAGGTTAAACACACACACACACACACACACACACACACACACACACACACACACACACACACAGAGTGAATACACATACATAAGGGTGCTTATATTAGAGATCCGTGTAACCTTCCTTTAGCTCTTTGACTGTATATCTGAGCATATTGTACAGCTTTGTATATATTTATATATATATATATATATATATATATATATATATTTATATGTTTTTTTCTAGCACATGTTTAAGAGTTTTTTGCTATTTACTTGCTGTAACTGTTACATAAATATTTTGATTCATTTTTATAAATTAATTAATTTATTTTACTCACCTTTTTTATGCTCTCCTTTTATATATCAGATACCGTTTGAGTGTTCAATGATTTCACTGAAAAAATGCATCTTTTTTATTTTGAATATTTCGAATTTGACAAATTTATCCAATATGTTCTACAATGTTTTTAAACAAAATTATTATGGATCTTTTTTAGTAAATGCACTAATTTCAAGCTTTGGTCTTTTCTATTAGCAGATAATTTTGCTTATTTCAATAGTGTATATTTGTAGATTGAAGCAAAATGGTCTGCTGATAAAATAATACAATTATTCTAAATAAAGAAATAGTATATTTGTCTGGAAATAGATTTAATGTTTTTATTATTTGTTATAAAATGATTTCATATATTATGAAATTGTTATACAGTAAATATATGACAGTATGAGTAAATCTTTATTAGAAGATATCGTCACTTTTCTTTTTTACAGTTTTTTACTGGCAGAAGGATGTGTGGAAGATGGAAAATTTTTGCAAGATGCAAAAATGACTAATGCAAAAATGATGTAGCTATATAATAAATGCTAAATATGTTCTGTTGCTTTCATGATTTTTAAATCATTAAGAAGAGACTAGGAAAATTAGAATTTTGCCCATAATAATTTACCCAAGCTTAGTAAAATTCCTTCAGTGTGGTGTAGTAGATAATGTATAGCTAATTGTAGAAATCCTGTACAATAAAACAGAGTAAAGATGGTTATTGACCCATCAGTATTTGTTGGATAATCTTCCCTTGTCTCAGTGCTATTCCTCAAGAGTTTCCATGCACACATTCTACATCCTGTAATACCCAACTAGTTGCTTTCTGTTTAGAATTTTAGAGCAGCTCTATTTTTCTGCCAGTTTAATGACGGCACATTGCTGTTACTCATCCACTACAGTAGCATTTCAAAAGAGTGAGTATTTGCTTAGTAAATGCCATCCCTTGAATTCTGCAGCATGTCTTCTGTCTGTAGGGCAGCAGCTCACAAAAATCAGCTGAGGATTATTACTGTGATAGAGCTGAGTCTTGTGTGCTGTTCGGTGGAAACTCAGTGAATGCACGGTTTTCTTTGACAGGATGAATGCATGGCGGAGGAGAAGGAGTGCACGAGAAAACAGAGAGTGATGGCTGTCTTAAGGGGGAATACAAAGGTATTGATGTGCGTTCAGAAAAAATGGAGACAGTAGTTGTGCCAAAGTAGTTGGGGCACATTTCTGTGGCTGTATGTATTTGTGTGTTGTGTAAAAAGTACAAAAAGAATGTAATTAGATATCTATCTATCTATCTATCTATCTATCTATCTATCTATCTATCTATCTATCTATCTATCTGTCTGTCTGTCTGTCTGTCTGTCTGTCTGTCTGTCTGTCTGTCTGTCTGTCTGTCTGTCTGTCTGTCTATCTATCTATCTATCTATCTATCTATCTATCTATCTATCTTCTGTACTCATGTTCAATCTGAGTTTGTTGGACACTTCTGCCTTTGATTGTTGTATGATTGTAAGATTTCTCTGTTTTTAATAACATTGTCCTGAAAGGAGTCGTTTTCCGTACGAGACTTGAAAGAAGAGGAAGCTGCACTGCAGGATCGGCTTTATGCGGCTTTTCAGCGGTATGCACGTTTCTTTACATGCAAGTTTCTGCTTTTCAATCTGCTGCTACAAGAAATAATCATTAATCTATGTACGGAACAACATTTACATTTTGTTGACAGTTTTTTGCAACGATACGTAATATACTCCATTATATACTTCACAATGCATTGTCTCTTCTGGTGCATTGTGGGTAAGTTGCCAGAGGCTAGAAAAATCTGTTTGTGTCACTGGATGCAAAAAGAGCATCAATTTAGTTCCATGCACATCACTCTTTCCCTTTCTTTCTATCCCCCTCACACACACAGCCCTGTGGGCATGAGTGTGTGTTTAAAGTTTTTAAGAATTGTTCAGCCCCATCTACACTGACATAATAAAATCAGGGGAATATGCGATGCATCGAGGCGGCTAAGCTGTGGGTGTTAGTTAGAAACTGAAGTTGGTAGCTAGCTGAAAACTGAAGTTTTGGTCCTTGACCTTATCCGAGCATCCTTGGCCCTGCAAGTTTCTCCTCATTTTATTGGTGGGCAGCAAACAGATAGGAGAGTCTCATCATGAATTAGCCCAAAGCTACTTTGCCCAGATTCAACCACAAATTGTTAGAGATTCAGCAGAAACAGATGCCAGAAACATTTTTTCCCATTTCCCATAGTTGTTTTGTTTTTGCATTATTTTTTGTGTTTTGTCCTAAAATCTCCACATTGTGATTATTATCTAAATACTGTAGTGCTGTTAGTGATGAAACACTATGAAACATTTTCAGCAGACAGCGACAAAAGAAGAAATACAAACACTTTCCTGTTCTAGTGATGTTTCTGGTGTGTTTGTTCAATTACATGCGTTACACCTTTTTTTCCTTTCTGAGAGACAGGCGCTGTGGTATTGCTGTTTTGAGGAATTAAGAGGTTAGGTGAGGAGATGGAACAAAGGAGGATTTTATTGCTTTGGCCCCAATAAGACAGAGAGGCCGACTGGTGGAGAGAAGAAAAAAGAGGAATGGAAAGCGAGGGAAAAGTGTTAGAAAGTGTTAGGTCTATTGCAGGTTATTAGATTACATTTGGGGCAATGTGAGGGTGGCTGGTAACAGGATTACTGGATGTGTTGTTTTGTCTATAATGTTGAGCTGTGTGTGTGTGTGTGTGTGTGTGTGTGTGTGTATGTGTGTGTGTGCGCGTGCGTGCGTGCGTGTGTGTGTACGATCAGTTCAGAGAGACGTTTGCTGAATTCACTGCGTCAGCGTCAGGCTGAAGTCATTGCCCAGTATGGAGAAATCACTGACATCACTGAGCCATTGGGCATCGGCTCTGAACTTCCCTGGCAGGTAAGCACACACACACACACACACACACACACACACACACCTGTAAATATTGCATGTTTTTGCTGTAAAAAATGAAACAATAATAAACACAACTTTTTATTGTGTAATTGCAGTACAGTGTGCACATCCCTAAGCTAATACTTAGTTAAAACACCATATTATTTTATGCTAAGTTCCTTTTTGATCTTCTCTTTTTGGGGTAAAAGCCTATCAGCATGGTAGATCTTGTTCTGCTGATATTTTCTAAATCTTTCCTGCAAAAATATTCTAGATCCATCAAATATCCATCAAATTGTACTGGGATCTTCTGTGCACAGCTGCCTCAGTTCACCTGTTTACTTTTCTTTTCTTTTCTTTTCTTTTCTTTTCTTTTCTTTTCTTTTCTTTTCTTTTCTTTTCTTTTCTTTTCTTTTCTTCTGAAAAAGGGTCTGATGAAAAATTGTGGTGATGAAAGCTGACATTCCTTTTCATCTTCATCTTAATAGCAGACACCTGAAAGTTTGTACTAAAAGTGACTAGTATTTGTAGCTATTCATGATTACCTCCACCTTGACAAAAGCTCCAGTTCTGGTTAAATCCATACAGTACATGCATATACATAGCCATCTGTTCATCCATCCATTCATCTATCCTTCCTTCCAATTCATCCAAAAGAGCTAGGTGAGTGGTTCTTAAAGCAAGGTCTAGGGACTCATAGACAGGAGCTAGACATCAAACCCACACCAAGATAATTATTATTATTATTATTATTATTATTATTATTATTACGTTTTCATTGTTTATAGTGTATGTGACCGATTATTTGAATGGGTTTAATTCAATAAAGTATTGCCACTTTAGACACTGAATAAATAACAAGAATATTACTGGACTCATTTCAAGACTGATTTATTATGTTCATAAATGTGAGCTAAGGGGTCTGTTTAATTTATTGTATAGTTAAAAGAGTCCCTGGTTACGTGGTTTGAGAATCCTTAAGTGCATTAATGATAACTAACAGAGTTGCGTGAAATTCACCAGTTCCCAGGAAGATGATGACTCTCTGTATTCTATCACAGTAAATTTTCCTGCATACTCTGCTTGTAAGCTTTGGTTAATATTGACACTGATCTGTGCTTTTCTCTCCTCACCAAGTCTGGCCCATAATTGTGCTCCACATGCTTTTAGCAGTTCTGTATTGTTCTTAATTTCGTCACTATTTCCACATCCCTCATGACATGTTTGTAAAAAAAAATCACTACAAGCTAATTTATTCAACTAGTAAGAATAGTTTTTAACAGATTATTTGGTAAGTGTGTCGACTTTAGCAATTGGTGGGTTTCGGTGGGAATAGTGCATTAGTTGTGCAATGCAACAACAAGAAATAGCGAGCTGAAAGAACATCTAATGCTCACTGGCTTATCGTCATTGTAACTGCTCACTAATCATTTATCTGCACCTGGACCTGTAATAACAAATACGGTACAGAGACGCAAAATATTACAGTCACTTTTAAACACAGCATGATGAATGAATCAGACAGAAATGTTCTTTTGTTTGTTTTTTGGTGTCATTTATTAGATATCAGTAAGAATGTATTGGCTTCCAAGTGGATATTTAAATGGGATAATATGAACAGAAAAAATATTGGAAAGATCAAAATAAAACATCAGATTATTAGCAAAGTAGATTTTTTCCATATCTTCAAAGTGTTTTTAGCAGGTTGTGTGTGTGTGTGTGTGTGTGTGTGTTTGTTTATAGTTCAAGATGTTGCTTTTCTGTCATAGTCCAAGCTTAGAGTTGTAATGATTTCTGTCTCAGGCAGCTTGAGAAAGAGAGAGCGAGAGAGAGAGAGAGAGAGATACAGAGAGAGAGAGAGAGAGAGAGAGAGAGAGAGAGAGAGAGAGAGAGAGAGAGAGAGATCCGGATTTGAGGAAGGCTGTAAATGGTGCGAGATTGTGGTATAATTCCTCACACTGGCATCTCTGCCCCCAAGTCACCATTCCATTATCTCCCAAATTGCTGTGTTTCAGAGAGATAAAGATTTTTTATGGCTTGCTGACTTGAAACAACCAGTGCAGCCTGAAAAGCAACGGCTAACCTGCCATGCATAGTAATTTCATTGGTAAACGACAAAATCTTTGTTTGTATGACATTTCCAAAATTACTACAGCAGATGAATCTGAAATATAAAATGTCACATTTGGCATGCAAAACTATGAAAATATATTTTTGTGCAAAATTCATGGAGGCATTTAATTTAGAATGTGTTTAATAACTAAGCTCTGCCTGCATCAGTAATCCTGCCTTCGGGTTCCAAAAAGATTGTCATATTTATTCACCCCTCCCCCCACATATGGAGCCAAAAATTCTAAGGGTACATGTTCATTGTTAATTAAGATTTACTAATTAAAATGAAAATAATTAACAAGAAAGCCTAATCTCAGAATATTAGTCTATACTTAGAGAGAAAAGAAGTTTTTGTGTATATTTAAAGTGTGTTTTTGTTATCTGTCAGTGTGTGTGCTTGAAAAGAGGTTTCAACGAAAGATATTCTATGTGCCAAGATGGAGAGCGATGTATGGAGTAAAAAGAGAAGGAGTAAGCGGAGGATCCGGGAGCTTTGATCTCGTCTTGGGGAGCTGTGCTATGGCACTTTAGGAAAACCCTGTCAACGTCTAGATTCAAAACTGTCTCGCTTTTCCATTTAACCCCCTGGAAATCTCTCTCACTTCCCATGTGTGTATGCGTATGTGTGTGTGCATGTATACATTACTTGTTTTTTTAACACAGCTAACAACACAGTTCTTCATCATTAATGCACCTCATCTGTTTAACACATTTTATCTCTGTAGAACTGATGAAGAAGATTGTGTCTCAGATTAAACCGTACAATTGTTACAACAAAACCTTTTAAAGACGTGAATATTTGAATATTTACGCTCTGTGATTGTCTTTCTATTTATGAAATTGAACCCTTACGTTGTGTCAAATTGAAATTTTTGCTTTAAGATTAAGGAACATGGAGGATTTCCAACCTTTATGTGTCCCCTGATTTTGTATCAAAAATTTTAAATTTAAAAGTAATTCATATTACAGATATAGTTACAAATTACAGTTAACAAAAAAATTCATATATTACTAATAATTGAGATAACACAATATATTGGGTATTTACACGTATGCTGTTTAGAATAGCTATCAGTTATTTTAAAAAACAAACAACAACAACAAAATTTCAGCACAGTTTTTTCTCCCTACTTATAGCTCTGATAAAGACTCGCATGAAAAAAAAAATTCCTTCAGACTATAAATTACGCTTTGTGTGTGTGTGTGTGCAACAGAAGAAGGGATTCCATGTCTGATTCCTGTCTGCGTGAAACAGACAGACAGAGATGTGTGCTCCGGGTCAGCGCAGTCCTGGCTTTCGGACAGGAATCGCCCACCAGTCTGTGTATGTGTGTTTTCCCTCCCACATCTACTCCACAGAGGCCTACACCCCTCCCTCAAAGACACTTATATTTAACTGCCGCCCACCAAAAGTAATCCCTCACTATCACTGTACCTCTTTTCCCTCTGTGCCTTCCAAATATTGCTTACTGGCTGCATCTCTCAGGTGGTTGCAGGCCGCTACATTGGACTCTTTTTACATCTTCCCCACACAATCTCTGTTTCTGTCCATCTTCATCTTAGTCCATCTTTTCTTTCCTGTGTTTGATCAGGTGGAGTGGACACGCACCCCACAGCCCATGGAAGTGCGTGTGGTGTGTTTACGGGCAGTGAGGGAGAAGCTCAGCAGGGGGCTGTACAGTGTGTGTGTGTCCCTGCAGAGTGGGCTGAGTGGCCCTGCGCTGCGCTGGTCTCGCCTGAAGGAGCAGCAGTGGACGAGCGTCACAGAGCCGGTGGAACATCACGGCAGAATCTGTGACATAGAGCTACTCATTAACCAGAACCTCCATGTGGTGAGAAATAACACAGACTAGAGTCGGTAACTCAATACACACCTTTCCCCTGAAGTGTAATAAAGCCCAGGACAAAACATACAAGCTAAAAGTTTTTAACAAATTTTTTTAAAACACATTTTTTTGTAAACACAAACAAAAAAGTTAATACTTCAGTTAAAACTGAGATCATTCTGGGTTTAACTCTTTTCTAAACATTTCTCAGATTTTTTTATACATTTAGCTCATTCATTAGTAAAAATAGCTGTTGATATTTTCAATCAAAACAGAAAACTTTTCAGGACAAACTATATTACTGAAAATATGATTCATTTTGGTTCCCAATTATAATTGATTAAATTATGATCATTTAAAAAAAAAAAAAAAAAAAAGTAAAAATAGTTAACATGAATGAAAAAACAATCTTTTCAGTAGTCTAATGGTTGGATCCTGTTTAATCAAACGTGCATGAGATGCAGAGGAGACTATATGGTCAAATGTATTTTAGCTTAGTCAGTGATGAAACACCAGAAATGTGAAGTTAAGACTTTATGAGGCTTTTGCTGTGGCCTGAAATCTGGCCATTTGATGGTCATAATCTTTCCATATTAAACCTGCTTGTATGAACATTTACAAGTCCATTGACTGCTCCTGTTGTTTCAGCATCTCTGTGTTATCATCCACAGCCTATTAAATAGGCTCGGGATTTGAAGATCAGAAAGAACTGTAGATAAATTTAGAGAACAGAGAGAGTGAGAGAGAGAGAGAGAGAGAGAGAGAGAGAGAGAGAGAGAGAGAGAGAGAGAGAGAGAGAGAGAGAGAGAGAGAGAGAGAGAGAGAGAGAGAGAGAGAGAGAGAGAGAGAGAGAGAGAGATGATTTTATAGCTGTGATGAAAAGCACATTTTCTCCTGTGTAAAAATGACAGATGGTACAAAACAAAACAAAACAAAACTGTGGATTTTCTTCTATATTTAAGTTGTCATTGCATCTTAAAACAATCACCATTTCAATAATTTAATGGCAGAGCATTTTATTATAATGGAAAGAAGACTTGTTAGACTTCATTATACACCATGTATAGACAATATATTTTATGATTATTATATCCCAAAAATATTTCAAAGTATAACATTCAAATGCAAAGTTGTACAGTTGAAATGGTGTGTCTACACAGGCTTTTATAGCAGCTTTTGATCACAGCTTTACTTCACAATACAAAAGCAAAAACCTCCCCATCAGTAATAAACTATAAATCCTGATAAGCCTGAAAAATCCTTTAAAAACCTTTAGAAAAACAGCACATTTATGATCAGTAGTCCTTTTCTTTTATGGTCACTTACAGGAAAAAAGACCTGTCTGAAACTCAATGATCTCTCTCTCTCTCTCTCTCTCTCTCTCTCTCTCTCTCTCTCTCTTTCTTTCATTTGAGGAATTATCAGTAAAGGTGTAATTGCCTGCTTTACATGTTTTCTTTACTTAAATCTGTTCATTTTTTCATCAGTGCAGTATGTGTGTGTGTGTGTGTGTGTGTGTGTGTCAGTGTGTGTTTGTGTGTGTGTGTGTGTGTGTGTGTGTGTGTGTGTTGGCATTCTTATCAAGGTCTTTTTATAAAATCAGGATTCAAAGGTACAGACAAGACTGAGCATGATGAGCAAATATTTGGCATGTTTGTTTGTCATTTCTTTTTTAAAGGCCTCTGCCATTTCTACAAAATGTCCATGGTGTCACGCCCGTGTGTTTAACTTACAAATTCCTCATCCTACAGTTCTCATGATCTTCAGCTCATCACAATAACATTAGTCACAAAACCAAACAATACCTGTACCTGATTATCATCTCAGGAATAGTGTTCAAAACCACTGACACTATAAATACCCAAGACAAACAAATTTCAAGCCGTTGCTTTCTACCTGTTTTGACCTTTGCCTGATTATCATTATCCCATTAGCCTTGTCTAGTTTATTCAAGCTTGCTGATTGCCTGACCTTTAGTATGTCCATTGTTTTGAGAGTTGCCTGGCTATTTCATTTGCCTTCGTAAATGACTATAAAAACCATAAACCTACACCTGCATCTACCTCTCCACCACCATGCACCCTCCAAAAATATGAAATTTTCATTTTAATGTATGAGGTTGGAGCTTATCCATCCTTTTTGTCCCTCATCCATCCTTTTACTTCATCCGCTTGTTTGAAAATGCAGGGTGTTTGGAATGAAAAGGGATTATTTTATTGGTTTAAAAGCAGCTTCCATCTAAAGCTGAAGCAAGTGTCTTGTTTCACCTTATTCTATTATTTCCTCTCTGTTTCTCTTCTTTGCCTTTATTTTGTTTGATATTTATAGTATATGAAATCTGTTTGTTTCTCAATATGTAAAACGCAGGAGATTATTAAACAAATTCCAGGCTTGAGTCGGATAATCATCATCATTTCTCCAGTGTGATGGAGATGCAGTGAGGAGAAAGAGCATGATGGATGGGATAAAGCAAGACTCCTCCATTTTCCATTCCAAATAATACTAGGTTTAAATATTTCTCTGTATGATTGATCAAGTGCTCAGCTTGTGTCTGTCACTCCATTTTTAATACAGTGATACAGGTCTGTCTCTCACATTTTCAGTAAATAGGAATCCATGTTTGTTAAGCGCATGAAGCCCAGCATGGCTGTCAACTAATGTGTATTTTATACAAGGTACAATAAATCATGGCTAAATTCTTTTGAATTTCCTTTTTAAACATGTATTTTGGCACGTGCATGCAGTTTCTACATGCGGCCTGAGAACATTATGATTATGTGGAATACATTCTTGTGATCTCCATACCTTGGCTTCTCTCCCTAGCACAGAAATAGGACTAAAATAAAACTATGCAATAGCTTTAACCTTCTATTTCTGTTGCTAAAATTGACCAGGATTACATGCACATATGGTTTGATATTTAATCGTTGATATGGTTTAATATTGTTGAGATGTTTTAGAAACATTTACAGTTAACATTGACATTATTCGAATAACCCTTCAACTGAGTTCAGTTTTTTCTTTGGACAGCGAAATATAGGAAATTCCAATTTTTTTCATGTTGTACCACCTCAGTTTGTGTCCAATCCCCTGTCACATATCGTGGTAATATTGTGCCTTAATAATATCAAGCTGAACAGGTTGGTCCCACTTAAAATATGCAAATGGCAAGTATTTCATTTCATGTGAAAACATTTGTTTATATTAGTATTATGTTTAGGTTTTAGCCTTTAAGATTGTGTGCTCTGTGTCTTTACTAGTACATGATCCAAATTGCTGCTTCTGTTTCTCTCTCTCAGGTCTTGCCTGCATCATGTGACCTTTTGCCCTCCAGTGTGCTGATGTTCAGGCTTCTGAGCATGCCCAGTAAGCAATGTGCTGTGAGTGCAGTGGTGGCCTGGGGGGTATTCCCCGTGTGTGACTGCTCTCTAACCCTTATCCAAGGTAGATTTCGCACTCCACTGCTTCGGGGTTGTCCCAACTCAGCGATAGACCAGTTCAGTAAAATAGAGCGGCTGCTCTCTGCTGACTTGGACAACTGGCTCTGCAACCTTTACTTCCAGGTACTCATTCTGAATTGCACTGAACCGTTAGGACCTGGACAACATATCTGACATAACTATTATTAAAATAACTAGAGATACTTGCCTATTACTGTTCATTAGATGGGAATATCCTAGTAGACATTTACTTCTTAAATCATTGTAGGATTTTTTAACATTTTTGTCTACAAAGTTGAATTTCTTTTAGATTTTACATTATTAAATATGATATTATTCGGCCTACAATATACTGTATGTCTATAGGTTTTATTCATCTACAGTCTGTTGAGCTGATTCATATAATGTCTAATGCTCCGAATTCATAAATAATTCATTAGTGTGTAGACATTTATAAAAATGATGCTTTAGTATAAATACTTTGCACCGTTTATAAATGTTTTATATTTAAAGCACTTTGAGAAAAAAATGAAAAGTGTGGAAAAAAAGAAGTACAATTCAATGTGTACTATGTCCTTAAAATATATCATTGTCCTTAAAATATTTCATTTTAATACCTGTGTGTGTAATGTGCTGGTGGTGTGATGAATGCAGAGCAGGAATTTCAAGAGGAAATCGAAAATTACAAGCAGTTGTAAACAAACCACAGTTATACTAAACCTGAACACAATTAAGGAAACTTAGTGATGGAGTTTCACGACATCTTCATTTAATTAGGAGATGGTGCAATGACTTCTCTTATAGTAGACCTGGATTTGCTTATTGTGTATCTCCACATTACTACTGAATTATGGATTAACATTACTAATGTACCGTAAGATAATGGGAGTGAGGTTACTGTGACAAATTAGACAGCTTTACAGCCAAGAATTGAATGATGTTTCTAATAAACAGATAATGTGGCCTAGATTATGTTTAAATGTAACTAACTGTGCTATAGTTCTTTTTCATTTTGTATTTAAGAGGTTTTATGTGTAGAGTGACAGAAGTATGTCTCTGTAGGTGAGGAAATTCCAGCAAAGGGATCGAGTAGTTCCAGAGTGCAATGCCACTGAAGGCACAAATGAACAGCCTCGTCCTGATATATCCACCTCTACCTGCTCCTCTAACTCTCGAGCAGGTAACACCATACCCTGTGCATGGAAAGGAGTGTCAGCGAATGCCAACACACACACACAATCACACACACACACACACACACACACACACACACACACACACACACACACACACACACACACATACAGACACAGTGGCAGAGTGGCAGGTGCCAGGCTAGATGTGATGTGGTGTCATGCAGAGAAAATAATGATGTTCCTCTATAAAATCTCCTTTATGCCTCTTGAGGAAAGGCTACAAAAATAAGGTTTTAATAGGAACTTCCTAAGTGCCGCTACTGCCATGTTAATATTCTGAGTGTGAGAAGGAGGATGCAGCTTGTTTTTAAAACAGCAAATAGTGAGTGAGTATGAGGCATTACCTGCAAAGATAAAAGCACTGCAACATCAGGCGTGTGTTGGGAAAAGCCCAAGCTGCACACGGATATTAGCAAACACACCTGCAAACACACTGCTTAGAACAGTTGGAGAACAAAACCAGGAAGTCTGATTCATATCTCACATTCACATTCAAATTCACATCTCAGCACTGTGGAGATCGTGGTTCCCAGGATTACAGAATCAATTCTCTCGCCCTGTTCAGCAAGAGTTATATATATTTAATAAAGTGCTTTGGTTAGAGCATTGTATTGATTGAATATGAAGATGTTTTTATGGCTTTAGTTTCTGTAACCAAAAAAATTATAGGTTCTGAACTAGTATTTTCACTGACTGACTGGATTAGTTGTGTAGATTGAGTTGCTATAGAAGCTTTGCGTTAAACAGGACAGAGGAAAGACTGGCTGTGATATAGATTATGATAAAGCAGCACATTAAGCTCACGCTCACTCACCTCCTCCCACACTCACACAAAACTAAATAAAATAAAATAAAAAAATAAAAAATACAAAAACCTTTGCCATCTCTCTGAGGTCACATCTTCAAACAAATCAAACAGGCTTGTCTGGTATTGATCTAACAGGAAGGAAGGTTGCAGCTAATAATATTTTTTTTTCTTGGCACCACTCATCTTTATTTAACAGATTGGAGTATGAAAAAAGTTTCAGGGGTGTTTCGCTTTAAACATCGCACAGACTTTTTAATTACAAATGAGTTGTGACAGGTCTGCTGGGTAGCAACCTGTCCCATTTTAAGCGTGATGTCGGCTGACAGCTCAGCGCTGATCTCTGAGTGCTGAAACATGTGGAAGAAATTGGTCTTTTACATTTCACAGCTTGTCACTTCCTCTCCGCCACGAACTTTGACCTCCCACCCTGTTCCTAACACCCCCACAGTGGGGGTAGAATGTCGACCCCTCCTCTACCTCCCCACACCAAGGATTTGGTCTTCAAGATTTATGTTCTGCATTATTCCACACAGGCAAAAGATAGAAATAAATAAAAGTACAGAACAGATGACAAAAGGGGAAAGAGAGTGAAAATGGGGTGCAGGTGCAGTAGGATGAGGAAGGGTGTGCAGGTAAAGTGAACTCTGGGTTCATTGGAATGGTGGATCAAAGGATGGCTCTCATGGGGCATCAGAGTGTTGCTGGGGTAAATGGAGCTGACATTAGTGGATGATTTGCATATGGATTGGTTCAAGTTGCGTTGCCTTTGGATGGAGATGGAGAAAATCTTATCAAGTCCAGGAGCACAGAGTGAACCGGCAGCCTCAAACTACTCCCCAGAGACAATTCTATTCACAACAGACGTCCATCAGCTTTTACTCGGGTCTTATTTGGTTTGCACTTTCAGGATTCTTCACAATTTATAGTCAGGATCTGAATCGATTACCAAAATGCTAAAAGTAGACAATGATGCTTTAATCCAGTCTTTAGCAATTTTAAGTCCAAAAAATTGTTTTTGGTTTGAATACAAAGATACATTAAAGAATAGAGATATATAACAAAATGTTTTGCTTAAATTAAAAAACAAAACAAAAAAAAAACAGCAACAACAAACAGAAAATCCTGATTATTTTCCAGGACATACAAGATAAGATCTGGCTGCAGATACAATGGGTTAGCTGACATGTTAGTGGAATCATTCAGTTACACAGAATTTGTTTGAATCCAAATGAGTATTAAAATTGGTCTGCGCAGTATTATATAAATGAGCTGCTGAAAACTTCTTCTTAAGCTCTTACATAAATACATTTAGAAGACACTACTAAGAAAGATGTTGATTTCTGAGGTCGAGCTTGTCTGGTCAGAGCTAACATTTAGCTGTTAGTTCAGAATCATCTTCTCTGCTTAAAGCTAAAGCTATTTATGTAAATGAATAAAAATGTTTACAAGAACAGAGAAATAAAATAAAACCCAAACCCGCAGAAAATTTGATTCTATGTTAACTTGGTCTCTTTGTGATTTAAGGTAATGTTGATTATTAGCCAATGTTTGGAAAAAAAATCTGAAACAGCTTGTCTTAGATTTCATTTTTCAATAAAGTGCATAGTGTTGAAGTTAAATGTAAACAAACAAACGCACAACTCAAACAGTAATATTTTATGATTATGATCAAAATGCTAAAACTAATTAAAACCAATCCTAGACTTGAACATTTGCAGACTATTCCAATAGCACAGGTCACTTAACAGGCTGTAATTTGAATGAAGGCCGCTGCTCTCGGGAAATCAGCAATTCCTTGACCTTCGATTTGCTGCAAATCCTAAAACAAGCGAAGGGGCAATCCAGAGCCTGGGTGAGTGATGAGGTCTCAGTCGTCTCTTCCTACCTCTTCCTACCTTCCTACCAGCCTGAGGCCTTGCTCACCAAACACACACGCACATAGCAGTGGGAAAGCTATGGATAACAAGGAACTATTGTCGGACCCGGGAGACCAAGGGTTGTGACTGCACTGCTCCAAGTTCATGGACGTAACCTATAGCTGTCAGCGCTGTGCTAATTCTTGTGAAACAGCATGTGAGCATCAGGCAGAAGTAAGTGTAATTAAAGGCAATACTGCAGCGCTGGGTGAAGACACTGCTGACAGGGTTATAGTCTCTGGGCAGAGAAAAGAGGTGTAGGCCAGGCTTTTGATTCTGTCAGCTGTTAGGAGGATGGACTGTTGGACAGAAACAGGAAACTACAAACGATTTTATTTATCTCTAAGCCACTGTTATATGCACGCTTCATTTCCATTCTGTCGCAGGTCTATTTGCTAGTTCTATTACTGAACAGCCTGCTCTTATTATTCCAGTGCTAGTTTCCTTGCTAACGCAGATGCTATCTAAGTTGTGATTTTCATATTATTTTTCAAAATGATGTCATGATATCATATGAAACCATAAACCAGACATTTTGCATAAAAAAATAGCTGTGAGTGCATAACATACGTGTATTAAATTGCCGGTTTCTCTCTGTGTTGTATGTTCTAGCCATTAATCTGACTTACATAATGAAGTTATAGTAGTATCTGTGTTGTCTGAGCTAATTATCATTTTGCAATAAACTGGATGTTGTTTTAGAAAGGAATGAACTGGTAGACGCAACCGTGTAGAAATTATTATGAAACATTTTGCACTTTACTGTATACTGTTGCATGGTGAAATTGGAGATTAAAAAAGGTTACCTGGGCAAAGACATGCTGCCTCGACATACAGCGAATTTATTTATCCCTTATTTCTAGCTAACACAGTGGAAGATTTTCTACACGCATCGGGTGTGTCACCAGTTGGAGTGAGGATAGCTCAAGTATGACAGTCAAATCCTACAACAGCAGAAATGATTATGAAATCACTATAATACAATAAACACATCTCCTTGCCTTTAAGATAGGACAGATTTAACACTATTACCTTGTAACTCTAGGCAGCTTGAGTGTTTACCAGCAATGGTAATTAAAAACTACATCTGGGCTCAAATTCAATCAGATCTGTCAGTTTCCAAAATGGGAAGGAAGACGTGTCTGCTCCCCTGCGAGGCTGAGAACGACTGCTATTAAACCCCCTTTTAGCCTTCAGAACCTTTCCTGATATGTAGCCTATGTTTAAAAGTTATTATTACTGATATATTTAATCCTGCAGCAAGAGAAAAATTATATCATCTGGGAAGTTTCCATATTTATTATATAGATGGGACAGGAAGAGAGGGAAAGAGGGGGAAAAAAAGCAATGAAAAAAGTTTCTCATGGTGAAATTTTTTACATGTATCAAGCTAAGGTTTACTTAATTGGAACCTCCAGGCAATGCAGGAACCCTTTTTTAAATTCTGTGAATGTTAATATGCTAAATAATGCAAAGCTCCTGCACTTCCAAGCATGAGACACACATCTGGCAGCTTACCATTTAAATTACACACGCAGAAAAGAAAAAAGAGACAAGGGGGGAGAGAGAGAGAGAGGGAGAGACAGAGAGGAAGAGATGGAGAGAGAAAACATTTCAAAAGTAATTTTCCAAAGGAAAAAAGAATGGTGATATGTATTACAACCAAATTTAATTTCTTTTCAGATTTTTCATCATGTCTAATTGCGTGCATTGAAGCGATGGTGGGAAAAAGTGTGTGTGTGTGTGTGAGAGAGAGAGAGAGAGAGAGAGAGAGAGAGAGAGAGAGCCAGGAAAGTTTCATCACACTTTATCTTGCCTCACTGTCTTTGTTGTCTGTGTGAAGTCTCTAGACAATCGAGTGCAGCACATTTACCTGCGTCTTGCTGGAGTTACATCAGTTAGAGCACAGCTACAGGGAGGAATACAAACTCGCTACTTAATCTTTCTTATATACACAAGTTTGGGTGGTATTCTGTAAAACCGAGGTGTTGATTTACAGCATATTTAAATAACATTTTATTTTATTAAGTACAAAAAAAGATGTCATTCTTTTCAAACTTGAGAAACAATTTAATTCCTAACAAATAATGAATTCTTCACAGGTGCAAGACTCCTCATCTTGAATCATCTGCTTGAATCTCTTTCTCTTTATTCGCAGGTAAGAGCCCAGCTGAACTTCTCCCCGTCTTGGAGCCGACGTCAGAGAAAACTAAACCTGGAACGCAAGCCAAGGTGTGTGTTGCACATGAGCACCCGCACCCTCACTGCTCTACCTCTCTCCTCTTTATATCTGACGTTTGTCAAAATACATTTCACACCAGCAGACACTAGCGGAGTGTTCAAAGCAGGCCGCAATGTGCTCGACAAGCCAAAACAGCAGCATTTCTGTGTGCTCAGCAGTGACAGACTCTCGGTGCTCACGCTTCTCCTGCGCTGCACTCTTCTTAAACTAAATAAATCAAAGTGCCTACGCCGCTTGGCCTGCTTTTGAAGTGATAATTGCAGAGTGACATCTTCTTGCTGACCTGCTACGGATGTCTCAGACATCACAGACATACACTGTCTTTCCTCCTCGTGCTAATACTTGTGCGATGCTGGTGTTTGAGTTTTGTCAATTTAAAATAAATAAATAAATAAATAAATAAATAAATAAATAAATAAATAATAAATTTTGCAGAGAAATTAATGCACACAAAATTTGTTGCTCATAAAAGTGTTCAACTGTGTATCAAATGTATTTAACATCCTACATCTTTATACATCTGACACATGTCTTAGCAGGATAATGTTTTGTTTCTCTGGAAACTTCTTCTACTTTGTGTAATATTTTTAATTTATTTTTGAAGCAATTAAACAATTAGCTTATTTTTTTTTTGGAATATTCCATAATAAACCATGTAGTGCAATGAGTCTCTCTCTCTCTCTCTCTCTCTCTCTCTCTTACTCTCTCTCTCTCTCTCTCTCTCTCTCTCTCTCTCTCTCTCTCTCTCTCTCTCTCTCTCTCTCTCTCTCTCTCTCTCTCTCCCTCTCATTTTTTCCTTCTCAGCTTTTCTGCTCAGGGCTGCAGTTGTTTTCAGATTCCCTCAAATGTCAGCTAGTTTCAGCCAGTTGTCTAATGATGAAGTGAGCTGATCTAAAACCTGCCTGAACCTGGAGGCCACAGGATCAGCTTCTCACCCGTGGTCCTGCACTGCTGCCTAATTAAAATGTATTTTCACCAGGCTGCTGGTTATCCCTGAGGCAGAACAGAATTCAGAGTTGGGTTTTTTTTTTAATTCAGAGAATTATATTCTTTTTAAAAATTAAACTGCACTTATACCTTTATATATATTTACCTTTAATTTCAATAAATGTCTTGTCAGGTTCATGTAGTCATTTTCCTGTCTTTTTAATTTTTTTTTCACCGCTGCTCACTCAGCACACATGTATGTGTGCTGTGTTCTTAATCCATAAATAGCGTCTATATAATGTGTGTGTCTCATTAGCATTAAGAGTCATGTGGTGGCTCCACTATCACAGAGGCAGGCCTAAGCTCAGCCAGAGGCACTTTCCACCAGATGATACACACACTGTTCTATCTAAACTGTTAGCAAGTTGCTGAATAATAATTCTCAATCATGTCAGAAGTAAGAGAAGACCTGTGTATCAGGAACTTTAAAAATGTGTTCCATGTCTGCATTTTTATGAAAAAAAAATAAAAAATAAAAAAATGAAAAACTACTTCCTTTTTCTTCGCTTTCTGCCTTCATCTGTTTCTCACATAAACTTTGATTAGACGTGTGTAATCTGAATGTCATTCGGACCTGGTGGGAATGTTTATGGGATAAAGGCAAGGCAAACTGTCATTGCATCTCTCTGGGGTAAAATTCACTCTGATTATGGCTGACATGCGTGTGTGTGTGTGTGTGTGTGTGTGTGTGTGTGTGTGTGTGTGTGTGTGTGTGTGTATGTGTCCAATTAGGGTGGCAAACAGAACCAGCCATTCCACAAGATAACCAGCCAAAGTTGCTGTGAGGGAGAGAGAGAGGTACGGCCGAGTATGATCACAGAAGAACTTCAACACTTCTCCTTCTCCATACAGTGAGTGTGTATGTGTGTGTGTGTGTGTGTGTGCGTGTGTGTGTGTGTGAGAGAGCGAGAGAGAGAGAGAGAGAATATATATGTCTATATATATATATATATATATATATATATATATATATATATATATATATATATATATATACATATATATATAGAGGCAGTTTTCTTGCCCTGGAGTAATAAGGGTAATAGCTAGATATAGAATGTCTCTAACAGAAGCGTTAAAGCTGTTAGCATATTTTTAAGCTCCAGTCTCTTAGTTTGCACCTCAGGATCCCCTGAACACTGTGAGTGTGCATATCTGCATGCAGTTACCTGCTCAAGTTCATTTCATTCCTTTAGATCAATGATGTGAATGTTTCTTTTCTGTCAGTGCCAGTGTTTGTTTTTATTGAGGAAACCTGGGTAATACTGACACTGACAACACATAAAACCTCCCAGTGTGGATAATTGCTTTTTCTCTGGTGATGCAGAGTGCAGAAGAAGGCTTCCTGGATAAATGTTTTCTCCTTTTTATTGTGTCTCTCAGCATTTGATATTAATGAGAAAACAGGAGCGGAAACTCACCAAGACAAGTCACATAACCAAACAAATCTCATAAATGGCCCTGGTCAAATTGCATTTTGTGAAACTGCTTTCTACATTGTCAGTAAAAAAAAAAAAAAAAAAAACAACAACAAAAAAAAACACATGTGGAAGTGGTTTGCCCATGATTAGTCCATGGGGATAAAATGGGGGGGAATCCAGGTATGTTTATATTTATTTCGAATCCTATAGTCAATCCTATTTCCTTCATTTCTTGAAGGAAAAATGTTGAGGGTTTTTGCTCCCTAGGATTTAAAACTTTCCTCATTTCAGAGGATTTGTAATTTGTTGCTGCTGGACTGGAATTAAAACATGATGAGAGACTCTACAGTTGCAGCTCTTGAAAGTAAATAAAATGATTAGAGGTGCAGGCCACACATAAAGCACAGAAGGAAAATGCAGTACAGAAACCCACTCACAGCTCTGAATGTCTTCTGAAAACAACTACAAAAAGAAAGTACGGATGTGAAAGTGTCAGTGAAGGAAGGTTTTGCTGATTTTTGCTTCTATATTCTGATGACTGAGGCATATTACTGCCATCTAGAGAATCACAAGAGACCCCACAGTGAATGTGCAAAATGTTCTACACTCTGCTTATTAAAGCTGCACAAAACATGTTAAGGAGTTATTTTTCAGTTTGCATGATAAAGAAAATGTAAAAAGTTAAACATAAACATCTAACTAACCTGCACAGTATTCTTTAAATACATAGCTTAAAGAAGCAGTGTCAACCGTGTAGATACTTGACATGAAAAATGTTCATTTTATATCAATTAATTCTTAAAGACTTAAATTAATAATTAAATAAATACCATATTTAATCAAACCACAAGGCTAACACATTCCATTATTTTTTTAACCTCTGTCTCCTCCCACATCCCAAACCTGTCCTTAACACCATGTAGCAGTTAGTTAAAGCTCCTGGCATTATCTTAAAAGACATTGAACACTGTCTATTGCTCCAAGAGAGGATCACATGAATACCGCTTTATATTTGAAGTTTATCTATACGGGGCAGAGGCGGTTCTTTCTCTTTCTCACTCACTCTAGCTTTGAGCTTCATTATCCTCCTCCTCATTTTTATCCTCGCTCAGATTTACATATCAAAAAGTGAGCTGTTGTTTGCTAACCTCATACGTGACTTTCCCGAATCATCCAAGCTGGGCTAATATCCGTAAACCATAAATTACAATTTCAAAGAACAAACACAGTGCACTGAAGTGCAAGTATTGACATTGTATTCAATGAAGAGAGAAATGAAAAGACTAAAAAAAAGAGAGAAGAAAAAAACATGGCAGGAATGATGTGCGTGTTACGGGCCACGCCGGTACAGTTGATATCTGTTTGAAGAGAAGATGAAAGTCTCATTATGACCTTACACCTTGCTTACTGGGTGTGTTGTGTATTGTGTGTCTGTGTGGATGAGAGAAAGAGAGCGAGAGAGAGACAGAGAGAGAGAGAGAGAGAAAGAGAGAGAGAGAGAGAGAGAGAGAGAGAGAGAGAGAGAGAGAGAGAGAGAGAGAGAGAGAGAGAGAGAGAGAGAGAGAGAGAGGGAGGACTTACTGTAGCTACCTTCATCACAGAAGTAGCTAAAAAAAGCACAGGAGCCAAGTGGAGGTCCAGCACTTTTACTGGCTCCTCAGTTGCTAATTTTTTTCAGCTGGTGTTTTACTTCTTCTTGGTGTTCATTTCTGATCGTTTGTTAATCATGCTTAAGGCTTTCTCTCTGGGAACAGACAGAGGCAGGTTGTATTATGTGTGTATATTTTTTTGTTTTTTATATATATATATATATATATATATAGTTTCTTTTTTTTTTATTTTTTTTTTTTTTTTAATATAATAAATATGCCCATGTCATTTTGAGGTATAAATGCTTCAATGTGCATATTGTGTTGGGATTATGTTGCACACAAGCCCAGATACAGTGTGTGTCTGGGTGTTTGTCAGTCTGTCGGTTGCTTGGGCATGTATGTGTGGGTGGGTGTGAATGGGAGCTGACGCCTGTCCCCTCTTCACATGTGTTTGTTCTTTAATTAATCTGCCTGCATGTGCATCCGCTGCATTGTTAGCCTGCCAACTAAATATTTCCCCTTTTTTTGCTCGTTTTGGGGAAACCTGCTTTAATCAAACTCAGACTCACATAACAATTATATCTAATTAGCCCAATTATCAAGACTCTAATTACACTGAAATATACCCCCTAAATCTCATATCAATTATATCTGTGACTTTTCCTGTTATAAAAAGGAGAAAAGAGATGATAAGATGTGATGGAGGGGCCTTGTTGCCTCCAGAGAACGCTTGGTGTTGCCACTATTCTCTACACTCATTCTCTGTTTCTCGCTCTGCTAAAGGAAAACCTCTGATATATTAAGACACATGCTCCACTTATTGCTCTTTTAGAGAGGCTACGCTAATCCCCCCCCCCCCACCCCAATGAAAATGGCACATTGTTTTCCCACATCTATTTTGTTTTACATAAAATTGCCTTTTACCTTTTAGAATAATTTACTTCCTGAAATATGGTTTCTTTTTAATACACGTTTGAAATTCAAATGGGCTAGTTTTTTTTATTGCATTGTTCTTTTATTGCAGCCATTTTGATTAGACCTAACAATCTTCCCCAAGTATACTGCGATAGACTGCGATAGATAGAGTGCACAGTCTTGTGTTGAACAATTTTGCATTTGTATTTCAGCAATAAATCAGCAGTGCTTTAAAGTCTGGATTTCAGAAGCTCTTTCACCCTCAAATCATTATTGAGTTGATTAATTTTTAGTTTTAGATATTGGCTAAAATTTCTTTCACTACCAGAATCAAAGTGATTTGGTCCGATTTGTTGGTAAACAAAACTGTTTTACCTGTGAACCTAGCCAATAATGCTTGTGTGTGGCAGCATGCATGCAGTAGAAGGTATACAGTGTTTTCCTCTCAGTCAGTTATGCTGTACTGTGACATGGCATGAGTAGCAGTTTGAAAAGTGGTGGTAAGTTAGATTCATGTGTATTGTTGTAGGATAGGTGAAAGCTGGCTGTAAGAGTGTGAATTGGAAGATCACCAATTTTAAGACAAACCTGCTAGACACACATTAGGCCTATAGTAACTCTATGAAGTGTCTTATGAAGTGTGTAAAGAGGGAAAAAAAAGCTGATTAAATGTTCTTAATAGATGCTTCAATAGATGCTCCATCCTAAATGGGCATAGAGTAATCAGTGTTGATGTCATGCATGGGATTGTTGTGGCTAGACTGGCGTTTAATCACCTCAGGGCCCTTTTCTGTTTTGAAAGTGAGACAAAGAAAGGCAGTCAGACCTGAGCCCTTGAGAACCAAGGCGACGATACATGTGCATGCATATACACACATCTGTTGGTTTCTCCTTTGCCAGTGTACATGGCCTCTGACTTCTTTTGGTCACAGAGCAACATCCAGGCCCTCATATGCTTGTTTGTGTGTGTATGTGTGTGTGTGTGTGTGTGTGTGTGTGTGTGTGTGTGTGTGTGTGTGTGTGTGTGTGTGTGTGTGTTTTCTCACAGCCTCTCTGTTAAAGTGCTTTGAGACACTCAGGTGCTCAGTGCAATGCTGTATAAGGTCATGGTCATGTACCAAAAAGGAAATAAAATACCTTCTCTCTCCACTTGAGGAGACTTGAGCTACTTTAATATGACACATTGATCTCAGCAGACCTTACTAGTGCTAAACATTTAACCGTGAAAGGGTTTAAACACAATCTCCCCATATATAAACAGACACTATTTCAGATGTTTTCATAGCTTTCTTTGGGGAAAAAGAAGACGCAGTGTTAGTCAAATTGATTTCAACATCATGGTTATTATATGTTAATAAACAAGTGGGATTAAAATATGATTCTGTTTACTGATTGACTTTAATGCTCAAAATATACCAAACTGCAATTATTACATAACTCAGATAAATCTGTGTTGATTTTAGTCATTAGTCTAGTTTTCCAGAACAACAACAACACCACAAATTTCTATTCAAAGGATTGTCAGATATGTCACTGTATCAAAAAAAAAATCATTGTATATGGACCTTTTAATTTAAGATTCAGTTTAATTCAGTTTATTTGTATAGCACTTTCAACATTTGAAATTGCCTCAAAGCAGCATTACAGAAGCACAGAAACAGAATAAAAAATGTAAAGTTTAAAATTAAATTACTATTTATCTCTAACATCTATCCTTAATGAACAAGCCTGCAGCAACGGTGAGGGAAAATCTCCCTGAGATGATATGAGGGAGAAACCTTGTGAGGAACCAGGCTCAGAAGGGAACATCATCCTCATTTAGGTGACACTGGACAGTAAATAATATAAGCGTAAATAAAGTGAAAAGCTTGTAGGTGCATGGAATTGTGCAATAAGTGAAGATCTGATAGATCTGATCACAGTGAGAATAGATCAAAAGCCATATTTCAGAGCTTCCCTTTTTTCATAGAGATTTTAATCGGTTCTAAGCTGTCTGAGAGTCGGGGATAATATTGTGCACTCACATTAGCTCACATGGCTACCCTAATATCAGGGTTTTAAATGGCAGAAAAGAAAGAATGAAGAGAGAATGAAGACAAATCTTGACGGCACTGACAAATGTACACTATTTGGCCAAAAGTACCTGACCATCAGACACATACAGGTCTTCCCCAAAACTGTTACCACAAACTTGGAAGCACGTAGCTGTTTGTATAAATGAATGTCTTTTTGTGCTGATTAGAGAATTACCTTTCACTGGAACTGAGGCACCCATACCTGTTCCAGCATGACAATGACAATGTGCCTGTGCACAACGCAAGCTCCAGGAAGGTGTGAGCATTACAAAGACCTGACCTCCACAACACTGAACACCTCTGAGATGAAGTGCAATGCTGATTGCGCAGCAGGCCTCTTTTCCCAACATCACTTTCTGGCCTCACTTATGCTCTTGTGGCTGAATGAGCAGAAATCCTCAAAGTCACACCCTACAAGAGTGGAGGTTATTATAACAACAGGGGGAATCAATCTGGAATGGGATGTTCACACACATATGAGAGAGAGTCTGGTGGTCACATACTTTTGTTCCTAGAAAGATATCATTAAACCCAAATGTCTTAAACCCAAGACTGGATGGATTATAAATATGTAACTTTTTGATAATAAAAGAATAAATGTGTTACATTTAGGAAAAATCCACCGAACATAAAAATCTATAAAAAAAATCTATATGTATACTTTTATATTTCAATTACAAGAAGCAAATATATTTTGCTAAAATCATCTAGAAGTCTGCTTAAGAATCTGCTTTCTGCTGTCACAGAATAAATAAAGTTTTTGGACGGTCACATGCCGTAGAGAAATAGACATATGCCTAATCGATTCAGTTTGTAATCAGAAATGTCTGTGATAATCATATCATTCCGTTATCAAAACAGAAAACAGCACTGACGCACTCTGTTCACCAAAACAGGGACAAAGTTTGACTTTTTTTAATGGCCTAATAAAAAAAAAAATAGAAAAGAAAAAGTCATCAGAACAGAACAGACCCAATTAATCAGTATTTTCCTGTTCCATCAGGTGTCGAGACAGAGGCTCGTGTGGAATATTATCGGACTGATAAGCCATTTCGACTGTGAACTTAATCCTTTACAATTAATAGCAGTGTTTTTTATGTAATCATAGGTTAATTGTGCACAGGTGAAGTTCCTCTGAAGTTTATTTATCTTCTTCTGCATGCTTGGTTTATATTTGTGATATTACTTACCACCTGGGTTTGTTTAACACTCTCTATTAATGAATTTTTGATCATTGAATAAAATGTTTCAGCCCTTCTCATCCTTCCTCCATCAGAGAATTTCTCCCTTTTTCCCTTTTTGGTTGGTTTATTATGTGAATAATCACAGAGTAAAACCGCTGCTGTTGTCGCTTCACCTATCGGTGTTGTTGTTACCAATCAGTGTGTCTGTGTTAGTGGTACAATAGACTACATGAACTAGTCTTAATAAGACTACACTACATACACACGACTACACTACATGAAGTACTTATTGTAGATGTCAGTTCAACCAGACGTGCGGATTACTGAATGTTTGCAAAACTTAAAAAGATTAGACGTTTGCCAACTTTTTTCTCTTTCTTTTTCATTTCACCATCATGATATCTGTGTGTTTGTGTTGGTGCGTTTCGCTCCACACAGCATACAAGCCCATATTAGATGATGCCTTGTTTCCTTTTGCTAATAAAGACACTGATAAAACCCAGTGCTCCCATGCTGAGAGCCATCCACCATCAGCCTGTTAAAGGTCACAGCGAGGATTTATTTAGTGGTTCTGGAGAGCAACCTGCTCGTAACCCAGTCCTTTACGTCTCAGCATGGACCCCAGGTGAAGATGCCGATGTTTCCACTGGGTTTACGAATCTTGGCGGATCCGGCCGTTTCGACATTATAGTCCCTGCAGAGACACACAGACAGCACATAAACGACCACATGTTGTACTGCGCTTTAATCAACTACCATCACACTCATTCACTCACTGCTGGCCTGTAAAGTGTGTGTGTATGTGTTTGTGTGTGTGTGAGGGAGAAAGGGCTAAGAAGCCAAAAACACTATAAGGAGAAAAGCTGTGTGCATGTGTTCACAGTAGGGTGCCACACACACTTCGCTGCACATCCAAACCCAAGTTGGCATTCTCATGCTTTTATAGAGACCCCAGCACTTGTCTTGTAGTTTAGAACCTCAGAAGCACTTTGCTTATAATCAAATAAGAGCTAAGTTTCGTATTCCAGATTAGGTCAGAGTGTCGTATTTGCCATCTCCTCTTGTATCTCAGCTGCAAATAATTCTCATAATTAGGCAGTGGCTGAAGTCTTGTTCTAATTATCAGACGTAGCCCAATCCTACAGCTGCGTCAGAGAGCAATAACTCGCTTTTACTGCTCCCTAGATCCCACCTCTCTCTTTCTCTCAATGAAATAAATGTACTTGCACCTTTACTATGCCTGTGCTACGGAAAATACCTGTAAAGGGGATTGATATTGCAAGCTTGAAAAACGAAAAAACAAAAATGAAAATCAGTGAACACATGAGAAAAAAGTCCCTTTTTCTGCCAACACAAATCCTGTCCAAATGAGCTGATTCACCTCCATCCTTAATGTCATTATCTGTGATTATTTCAAGTGAGTTGCAAATGAGATACATTGTGGAATATTCTGTGATTAGTTTATAGTACATGCTCAAGTGTGACAGATGGAATAATTTAAACTCTAGATATAAAAAGAAATAAATGAAACAATGACCAATTCTCTTTTATATGACCTCCCTGAAAGTGGGACTGTTTTCCAGCCCTCCCCTCTTTGTAGATACATTAGTGTATCATAGTTTTTACAGGATTTGAAAGAGAGATGTAATTTTGATAAGGTTCACGTGTTATGCCTGTGGTCATGTAGGTTTCCTCCCTTGCCCAAAACATCCAGTTGGATTGACTATATGGAATTGCTCTAAATCTGAATGAGTGTGTGATTGAGTGTGTACATGGTACCCTGAAGGACTGGCATTGCTGTCAGTGTCTACTACACCCATTGTTCCTCTTCTGTAGGCTCTGGCTCCACCTCAACCCTGACCAGGATAAAGCGCTTACTGGAGATGAATGAATGATGTCATTTTCACTACATAGCCCCATAAATGTGTATAAGTAGATTACTATTGCTCCAGTTTTTTTTATTCACTGTGCTAAATATATTACATTGTGTTACGACACCCTATAGAGTCGCACAAAAAGACTGTGTACGTGTCTGTTTTTGATTTTGGTCTCTGTGTGTGGTTCAAGAAGATTATAATGTGATGTAAACCTTTCTCTGCTTTATAACAGGAAACATTTTTTTCTGATGACATTATATTAGGTTTCCATGTAATAATACAGGTGTTATGTAGTGTGAGGATAATGTGTGTGTGTGTGTGTGTGTGTGTGTGAGTGGGTGTGTTTTGTTATGAATACAGTCACATTTCATGCAGTAACTGTAAAATAGTATAACAGTTGCTTTTGAGCCGCATGAAGGATCTTCTGTAAATCACACTGCTGTCATATTAATACACTAACATAAGGTTTGCCTTAACCAAGCTGTGTGTGTTTGTGTGTGTTTGTGTGTGTTTGTGTGAGTTTCGGACAGAGAGAGCACGAGAAAGCACGTGAGTGAGTGTGTTTGGGCATGTAATATGTGTAAAAATGGAAATGAACAGTTACATTGTTTTCAGTGATCAGAGTCAATATGGTGCTTGTTCTTCGCTTCAAAGACGCTGCGTGCAGAAGTGGCATGTTACAGCCACTCGAAAGTAGCTCATCCATTTGTATTAGCTCTTTGCTCCGAAGACATTGCTCGTATTGCTGTTATTACAGCCTGTATCATAAGAAATGCACAGCTCCACATCCATAAATGTTCCCAGATAAATAGGTCTGTTTAGCACGTCGCTCTTCTTTCATAGACAGTCTGAGAAGAACTTGTTGCTTTAAAGAGTCACCCTTAAATGCATTAAAGATGAAAGCCACAGTCTTAATTTATGCACAGCTACAGCTGAGTTAGCTGAGCGCAGACTAATAGTGTATGCATTTTTTTTTTTCTTCAGTAAGAGACTTCATCATGGTGACTAGTGTAATGGTTTTCGTCTGTGGATTGTAATTTAATCTGATATTACAGATTAGGTGTCTGGTAGGGATTTTTTATGTTTAATTCAATTTTATTTGTATATTGGTTTTAACAATGGACAGTGTCTCAAAGTGACTTTATAGGAAAAAAATTTGAATAGAAAGTACAAAGTTGTTAATTTCAATTTATATTCATCCCTAATGAGCAAATCTGTGGCAAAGAAAATCTCTCTGGGAGGATGTGGGGAAGAAGCCCTGAAAGGAACCAGACCCCAATGGGAACCCATCCTTATGTGACACCTGTGTGACACCTCATGCGATTATATATAATTTACTTTCTACAACTGCATATAGACAAATTGAGTTTTGTAACCAGGAGCAATTGAGAAACCTATAAATCAGCAAAATTACTAAATTCATTATAGTTTTAACACTAATTCCTTCCTGCCAAAGCCATCAAATGTTCAATGATGGAGACCCAAGTGCAAACCTGACTGCTGGAACAACAGTTCAAAGCCAGCACCACAGTACCCTAGTGGTTCTATCAACAACAGTCTCATGTGTCTCCAGGCTGTCTATGAGGAGGCATCCCCAGCAGCAGTGAGCTCCACCAAGGAGCTCCACCAGGTGAGAAGAGAAGAGGCGAGTGAACTCTGGGAGTAACATGTAGCTCAACACAGAGAGAGAGAGAGAGAGAGAGAGAGAGAGAGAGAGAGAGAGAGAGAGAGAGAGAGAGCTTATGTTTTGATATCGTTCATCTTCATTCACTGCATATTTGGGTCAGGGTTGAGGCGGATTTATAGCCAGTCCAGGAACACTGGACATGATGAAGGAGCACACTCTGCTTGGAATGACAGTCCATCACAGCGCACCATGCACACACACATCCACACACTCTTTCAAACTAGAGGCAATTTAGACTCACCATTCCACTTACTAGAGAAACCTGGAGAATCCCATGCAGAGACAGACGAGCACTGCAGAGGCATGTAATCATGTGCATACGGAATACCTGCTCATCTCTTTTATGGATTAATAGCTACAGATTCCCTAAATATGATATATTACATTCTTTTGTTTATAGCTTTAATTACTTAACATTTAAATATGCTTCACTTTCTGTACTGACTCTGTAGTGTTGTCACACCAACAGAATCTCAATCACAATTTCCTCTCATTCTCATTTCCTCTCCCCGTCTGCTTTTCTTTTTCTTTATGCTTTTTCACCTAATCTCTAATTCTTTTAATTCCATCCTCTGATACAAACGACTAAAAAGTGGGTTTTGGATCATTCACTAAAAAATGCCTATAGCCTGAAACAAGAAGGAGGGAAAAGCGATAGCAAATAACTTAATCCACCAAATAAAGGATAAGTCCAGTGTTTAAGTAAGCCAAGATTTAGAACCCTAACCAAAGGCACAAATAGTTCCCAGAATTCAAGCCCATGGGCTTGAACGTGTAAATCAGTTTCAGAGCTGGCAGAAAAGTTCCTGCTCACTGTTCTTTATTCCTGATGTAAAAAATTCTTGTTACAGACCAATACACTGGCATCTCACACCTGACAGACAATAGCACAAAATAAAATCTCTGTTTATGATGACGAGATTGTTAAGCAAATTTGAATTATTATTCATTCATTCATTCGTTTTCTACCGCTTATCCGAACTACCTCGGGTCACGGGGAGCCTGTGCCTATCTCAGGCATCATCGGGCATCAAGGCAGGATACACCCTGGACGGAGTGCCAACCCATCGCAGGGCACACACACACTGTCATTCACTCACGCAATCACACACTACGGACAATTTTTCCAGAGATGCCAATCAACCTACCATGCATGTCTTTGGACTGGGGGAGGAAACCGGAGTACCCGGAGGAAACCCCCGAGGCACGGGGAGAATATGCAAACTCCACACACACAAGGCAGAGGCGGGAATCGAACCCCAACCCTGGAGGTGTGAGGTGAACGTGCTAACCACTAAGCCACCGTGCCCCCTAATTTGAATTATGAATTATTATATATATATATATATATATATATATATATATATATATATATATATATATATATATATATATAGAGATATTTATATATAAATATATATATATATATATATATATATATATATATATATATATATATATATATATATATATATATATATATTTATATATAAATATCTGTTTGGTATTTGATAATTAATATTAATATTGTAATATTTAAAATGTTGTGTTTTAAATGCTTCACACCCTTTTGCTCCTGAAAGTCCTGCCTTGTTAAATATATACATGGTGTTGAAAACTGGTTTAGAGACGATGAAAGATTTCACATTCTGTAACAAATTCTCTGTTGAAGTGACCTTTTTTTAACAGACAGCTGAAAATATTTCAGTTCATGCATCATCAATATCTTCATTATGGCAGTGATGGAAGTCATGTTTTATTTGCTGCTCTGGCATGATGCCCGTTGACAGCCAGCCATCTTACACTTGTTTCTGACACACTGGCTTTTTGTCTAGTGCCTGGTTTTAACTTTCATTAGAAGCACAGAAGGCTGTTTAAACAACACTGATCATGAAATTGCTATCGATGATGAAATCATTCTCACACGTTATTCAGTGTTACACTCTGTATCTGTGTAAGCCGAGCACTCATTGACGTAGTGTGCAGTGAGACAAGGGCCAGTCGTTCATCCTTGAGGTACACTGGTCACTGAATTGTGACACATTGTAGAATAAATTTGTAGTAAGTGTCCAGATGAATGTAATGCTTCCTGGTGTCTAATGCTGCATGAGGATCAGTATCAAAGCTGAGCTGCAGACCTAAACAGCTCTTGTAGTGCACTTTTAATATTATATAACACGCTTGCAGAATATAAAAAGAAAATAATTTTGTTGATGAAAATGTAAATGTAAAAAAAAGTACCCTGATCTTTTAGGAAGTCTTGGTTACACAATTCCACTCAGCTATAAACTGTTGTAGAAAGGACTTTATTTACATTTACATTATTTAGTGTAGTGTCATGCAAATGAGGATGGGTTCTGAGCCTGGTTCCTCTCAAGGGTTCATCTCAGGGAGTTTTTCTTGCCACCTTCGCCACAGACTTGCTCATTAGAGAAAGATGTTAGAGATAAATAATAATAATTTAATTTTAAACTTTTTTTTAAAGTTTCTATGCTTTGAGACAATGTCACTTTTTAAAAGCGCTATGCAAATAAATTTCATTGAAATGAATTAAATAGATTCTTCACTTAATTTAGTGGAAATTTTAATCTATATAATGTTTTAATCAAACAGTTCAATACTTCTGGAGCTGTCTAATTCTATACATGTAAGTTATTAAACATACAGGGTTAAACAGGGTTTGAATGAATGTGAGTCTAGATTATAAATTATTGTGTGTGTATGTGTGTCTGTGTGTGAGTGAGAGAGAGAGAGAGAGAGAGAGTTGGTGTTTCTTTCAGCATGATCCTTAGTCACGCCTAAGCCATGTTTCAACACTAGTTGATAGACAGCCCATGATTCTGAAGCTGGTGTGTGAAGTTTATCCTGTGTTTGCACTGAGCTTGTGTATATAGTGTGTGTATACATACAGTATAATACATGTGTGTGTGTGTGTGTGTGTGTGTGTTCCTCCCAGATCTCAGCGAGCTGCTCCACTCTATAATATTGTTTGCTGTGGTCCAGCAGAGCGGTTGCGCATTGTATGGCGTATGCTTCCCACAGAGCTTGGATTATCTGGAATCCCTCGGCCCAGATTCAGCCAGCTCACACTCCTCCTCACCCTCATTTTCTTCACTTGGTTTCTTCGCCTTTACCTGCACTACTGCAGCCAGTGGCTCTTCCTTCATGTTCGAAACGTTCCTGTCAACAGGTGAGACAGACGTATAATGAGTAAGTGAGTGAGTAAGTGAGTGAGTGAATGAGTAAGTGGGTGAGTGAGTGAATGAGTGTGTGAGTGAGACAGCACCCATGACAATAAGGCAAACTCTGAAATGATTGTGTTTAGAGAGAAGAGAAATAAAGAGAATTATGGAAAGACAGCAAACTTTTAGTATTTTATATGCACTTTTTAAAGATTTGAAGCCACAGAATCTGGAACTCCTAATGCTATTTTTTATGCATTTACAATGTGCTTGATAACTTCCTGAATTTTCTATCCTGAGTGCAACATCTGTCTTATTTACAAACCCTCTCTTAGCTTTTAATGACTCCACATGGGGGAACAACAATTTTAGATCCATTCACAACCTCCCTTCAGTATGCACTATGTGGAAAGAATTTAGAATGTGTTATTGTGTCAACAGGCATTTGTTATTAAAAATATAATAAAAATGAAGTCAGATGCTCTGGTTGCACTGTGCATGTGGTGTTGATTTAATTTATTGTCTTGGAGAGGTGCAGTGAGTATACTTACACAACAGTTCTTTTTCTGACCAAATCAACACCACAGAACATGGAAAATGAATTAGAATTGTGTTGGGTGAATGGATGGACAGAGGGAGCAAGGGGAAATGGGGATAAACAGCAAGTAACAGTGAGGTGCAGTGGCAGATGACAAGTTCCTTGTGTCCATCTGTTTTTATCCTCTCTATGTTTCTCCACAGGACTGGAGTGATCACACACACACACACACACACACACACACACACACACACACACACACACAAACAAAACTTCATAATTTCTGTTAAGCTCCCTGTCGGTCATGTTTTTAGATCAGTGTGTTACAAGTCTATGATTTCTAAAAGAGAAATGTTGCCAGTGACATGGTGTTATGAGCTCATTCTGAGACATATATGAAGATACTCAGTAAGTTCTAGGGGTAAGATTAACTGTTTGGCCAAGATTCGTGTTGCTTATGCAGACTGCATTAAAGGGAAAAAGAAGATGGCTCACGCTACTTGTCCAGAGGAAAGTCAATGCAGACGTCTTCTGACTAATCACCTTTATCTTGGATGGGAGCAATCACTTCCTTGATGACATAACCACAGCCACAGGACTCACTGAATGATTTAATGAGGATGAAAATTACATAAGCATCGTAATCCGTGGTCTTTAACAGTTTAAAGTGTATCAAATAGCACTAGCATTAAAATACTAATTTTGATGAACAACATGTCCATTTATTATGCAGTACTGTTTGAGAGCCTTGCAGTATCTGTACCAAAGCACATTGCAGATGTTCTGGTGGCTTGTGGTGGCCCAACACCTTACTAAAACTCTTTATGTTATTTTTTTCCTTTAAAATGTCACCTGTCTGTATTCTCTATAAATCTCCCAGTAAGACTTGCTTATGCTTCGATGCCCCGTTTGGTCAGGGACAGGAACTCCAATGGGCCGATGCAGGTGTAATGGGGGGTGGTGCTGCCTCACTCACACATGCTAAAGGAAATTAATGAACAGACAAAAAGACTAGCATCCTGCAAATGCTAAATTAAGAGAGCTATGAGGCCTCCTACTAAGTGAAACTGTGCAGCCTGCTAGTCAACATACGTGGAAGCTGAACTTATCCTGTATGATCCACAATCATGTCTTCACAGTTTTAACCATTATAACTTATGGCGAATTTCTATATTTACAGCGGAAATAAGCAAGAACTGTGTTTAGCTGTGTATAACAGACACTATCTTTATTTTATCACTGTCTATTCTCTGATGTGTGTCAGAGCCCACATAAACATAAGAATCACCCTCTTTCCCCTGTTCTCCCCCTCTCTGTTTCTTACCCACCCTGTCTAGGTTTTGCTTCCATGCCCACACAGTGGATTTAGTATATCAGAGCTCTCTCCTGCTCACCCTGGAGGAACTGCTGCTGGTGTTGTTGGGGCCCTTGACCTTGAATGCAGCTATGTTTCTGTTGCTTCTGATCAGATGGCTCTGTCAGCTAGTGTTTGGCTCAACTCCTTCCTTCCTGTCAAAGCTGATCATGGCTCTGGGAGTGTGGACAGTGCTTGACCCTCTGGCGGTCTTCACTGTAGACGCTGTCCTTGGGGTAAGTCACATAAAATCATATGAGCATTTTGGCACTGTAAATAGAAGTTTCTAAATTATTGTAGCAAAGTGACTTTAGAAATAAAAAGTTAAACTAGTTTGAGGGTTAAAGTGAGAGTTTGTCACAAAGAGAGAGAGAGAGAGAGAGAGAGAGAGAGAGAGATGTAGCTTGATTAGAAGTTTATGATTATTCAATAAGTTCTAAGCTTCTGTGAACAGTTTGATTATACAGGAGTTATAGAACAGTATTATTTGATTATATCCTTCATTTGCTGTACTGCAAAATTGTTGCAGGCATATTTTCATAATCTCTCGTATTTTCACTGTGGCTTACATAATTAACCCCCGCGACTGTGTCTGTGTGCGCAAACACACAAACTGCTGTGATCAACTGAAATACATTTGTTATTTTTAGCATGAAGTGAACTAAAGAACTGCACTTTTATTACTTTATACCATTTCCA